>NC_139240.1:55176433-55359768 GCF_977018435.1 Lepisma saccharinum
GGGAAATATCAAGGCAATCAAGTGCAATGATCCTAACCTACTCAAAACTCATGAATAGTAACAACATAAGCATAATTATATGTGGGAGCATAATGATAATGCTAAGAATATCAAGTAATCTCCCTAACACACTTACATACAACAGAATTACAACTGGAAGTAATTTTTTCATGCAGGAAGTGATTGAATTCATGTTCTAAGTCCACTTTATACACAGATAGAGTAATCGAGACTGGACCTACAGTTTGACCACTGGCTACAGAACCTGGGACCCCTTATTTACAAGGGAATGACCAGAGAATGGATTTGTATGTATAAAGCTGAAATCGGTTATACATATTTTGCATTGTCTTTGCTCATCATGGCATGTAGACTCAAAAAATGTATTTCTATTTTCCATATCTTACGATTTGGCTCATATTTTAGTTATTTTTGCATATTATGTCCACATTTCAGAACATTTCTCAACATATACTCCATATTCGTGCAATAACTACATGTGCCTGTGTGACCGAAAGAGTTGGGTGTATTTCTTGTGAGTAACTGACACATTTGAAACACACTCCCATCACTTCTTGCAATTTTGAACTCGGTTTTGGTCTTAAGAGACAATAGAAGGAAATTCACGTTCAAATACACAACAAATTCTCGTTATTCATTCTTTTGGAAACCGAAAATGAATACACAGTCTGTGTTGATTTACAATTAATGTCAATGTAAGCATACTATACTTTATATAGGTCATGTAGTGTCTTATAGTGTATAATTAAAAATTTAATTTTTTTACAATTCTTAAGTCCATATTCAACTCTATATTTTGGTGAAAATAACTAGCACATTTTTACTGAATATAAATCTGTTCCCTGGTAATGACGTTACCACTATGCCATCACGACAGGAAATGAAAATATGGCAAAAGAAGCACACGGCAGTAGCAGTCTGTGTTCCAGGCAAAAATCAAATCAGTAATCTGTAACATTCATGTACTGAATTGACGTATTCTATCATCATGGAAATTGGCCAATACAGGGATGGAGACCGACCATTTACAATTGAAAATTTAGACTTTCTCAAATTTAACCTACAGATTTTGATGTTTTGCAAAGCCTGGCATTTATTTCAAGATGTGGAAACCACAAACGACATATTTAGCTCCAAAGTGTGACCAGTCCAATCACGGACCACATTCACCGGCGAGAAAAATTAAGACTCACCCTCTGCTTTTGTAGTCACAGAATGTAACTGGAACCCCTTCAGAGTTTCATCTAACTCTGCCTGCAGAGCTGCTAACTCCTTCTCCTGCCATGCATAAAACTTTTGTACTTCCTGTTCATGGTTGCTGAGAAATGAAGAATCACCACCAAAAGTCATTTTTTCTTGTGGCCTTTACACAACAATCTGCAAATCAAACAAAACATTTAATTTATTGAATCATTTATTCTAAACGGGGCCGTTAACCCACCGTGCCCCTCTCAAGAATCATGTTGAATTCCTTTAATAGACAGATTTTGATGTTTTACATAATATTAAATTGGTTCCAGCATGCGGAAAGCACAAATAAGAGTGATATTTGATCCTAAGGTATGACCCATCAAAGTAAGCACCTGCCATCTAGGAGTATTTTGGAAATTGCTATCAAATCCAGACTGAATACTCTTAACTAATGACGTAAAATTATAGCTGTTATTGTGAAATGTCATGTTGAGTGCTATATTCACGTGCACAAAGCCTTTGTTTGGGTTGTTCTGCTTCGTGGTAAGGTCACAGACGTACATTATTATCAACAACACATCTCCGCGAGCTAAATACAACGAAAAGCATCCATAAGCAATACAATCTTCATAAACCATGCAAAATATTTAACTTTCTCAAAGGGGTACAGAGTCAAGACTACGTTCTAAACATTACAGTTTTCTCATTCCATGTCCAATTCATGTTGTTCTTGTTTTTTCAAAAACTTTGCTTCACCAAAGGAAGAAAATACAATTGAGAGCTCTATCATTAACTTCAAACGACTGAATCGTATGAAGGAAAAGAAGAGAGGTTAGATGGAAATTATACCAGGCCAAGTAGGCATCGTGGAAACACTTTTCAGGAGAGTGAATTCATTTATTAAATACAGAAATCTGTATGTGTGCATGAACAACAACCTTGCCTAGCCTGTTACACAGATGAGCACATTCTTTGTTCAAATTCTTCATTCGCACAGGAGAGGTTCAGCCTGAGGCTGTTGCTGTGTATCAAGCTTATGTCAGTGTGAATTTATTTTCGTGCAGGCAACAAGCACACCATGGAGTTGTAAAAATTCCACAAGGATATAGATATGGACTGCTGATGCTAGTGCCACATGATGTACATATGCAAGGGTATTAAATTCCTGAATTCTTTCGTTCTAGGTTGGGCAGGTTAAGTTAGGGCTGTTAGCACTAAAATTACTTCCGTAAATACTTTCAGCAGCTGGTCATGTAAATCTGGTCTTCAGCATTTTCTATTCTCGCCATCTGGTGAAAATAGCTACAGTCTAAAATTACTCCTGTAACACAGGGCTCGAAATATCCCGGTTTCCATGGCGACTAAAAACTTCAGCCTGGCGACTGTCATCTTATGTTGTAATATGGACAAAATTTTGATGATTCTAATTTCACATTGCAGTACAGTGTAAGTTAGCAAATGATTATTTTTCTTTTATCAACGTTGTGAACATTCCAGAGTCAGTAATAATTTCTTACTCTTTGTCCCCCAACACCCCATTTCCTGTTTTCTTGAATGATTTAGTGATGTTTTGAATACCGTGATGGTCAGCTTCTTATACAGAGTGTTTCAAAAGTTGCACAACCCACACTTTGAAAATGTATATCATGAAAACCGTAAGAGATATTTACACTGGGTTTTCTGCATTATAGTCTTATCCATTGAGATTTTTTCAATGCTTAAAATTATCAGTTTTCTCCATACAGAAAATTTAGATAAATTAATAACTGGTGGAAGGCAGCGTTAAAATTTTTCCAGAAATGCACTTTTGAATGAGAAAAATACGTAAGAAAATATCGAAGGGTCATAATTAGATGACTGATGCCACATCAATCTGTCATTTGCGACCAATATTGGTCATGTGCAACATATGATGGATTTTTTATTGCCGATTTTATAGGTTGAGTGAAAAAGTGTCATTTTTGGGACACATATGGCAATGCTAGAAGGTCGAAATATTTGATTGATTGTTTTTATTTTACTTCGTGTTTTGTGCCTCTTGGCTAATTTGCAAAGATGGGGATGAGTGATGAAACTGATGAATGGACATTCACAAACAACCATGCCTGAGTGGGATTCGAACATGTGACTCCTGGCATCGCAGCGCGATGTGCTAACCACTCAGCCAGTGTCCGGCAGGTCGAAATATTGGCAACAGATGCACGTCACATGTGCCTAAGTATTGGCTATACATTTACGTAAAAAATTATAAACCAAGATTTTGTGCTGAAATTGGACTCTTGAGAGAATCGTAGTCGACCTCTGGTTACACTGAATTCTCTTTGCTCACTTCCGACACTACTATGCCTGTTCTTTTAATTGATTCAGCATGGCATATTCTTTGGAGCAGCACGTGTGCATTGCTGAAAAGTATTTTACTACTGATTCTTACACTCATGTGCAAGAGCTTTTCCAAGAAAAATCCCCTGCTTCTGCTGCACCTCACAACGACTAGTTAAATACCAACAAATGATCCCACAAATTGTTAAGAGTTGGTATTATTATTGAAGATTAGGCACACACAGGACTACTATGTAGAAATTTTCAGCAAAAAATGCAGGCTCGACCAGGACTCGAACCTGGGTCTCAGGCATACCATATGACTTCTTTAACCACTGAGCTGCTGAGCAGGCCTGGCCTCGCCTGATTTCTCGCTGTTGCTGATTTACCTGTGTGGAATCGTTTCTGCCAGTGCTACCGCAACGGGATCTGTTGCCTTTGAAACTTCAACATTGCCTAGTTCATCCCAGCACAGAGATGTTAATGCATTTTTCGCTGAAAATTTCAACGTAGTACATTATCACATTTTAAGATAATACCTCAATGATGATGAGTTCAGAAACAAACGGATTGGTTGAGGAACGCCAAAATTACCACCACCTCTAAAATGCCACCTGAAGTCCAGATCTGACATCTTGTGATAATGCGCTATGGGGGCACATCAAACAGAAATTCGCCCATAATCGTTATCAGACAACTGAGGAACTTCAAGAAGCTGTTCGCTGTGCGTTTGCTTCCCTCACGCCAGCCATGTTACGGAGGATTTCACATCGCACCTGGACGCGAATAATACAGTGCCATGAAAATGGCAGTGTGCACACAGATCCTCTGGAGTAAATGGTGGTCATTGGCCTGATTTAATGGTATACCATCCTCTCATCATACACATGCTGTTAAAATAACATTTTGCAGGTTTGTCTACAATTCAAAGGAGGGGGGTAATGGGACTTTTGGTACATGCTGTACACAAAATTTACATGCATCTTCACACTAAAATAAGACTTCAACAGTTGGCATTCATGTTGCATCCAGGGGTGCCCACAGGGGAGTTTCATGACGTGCCTGCGTCAAGGTAATTTTTGGGGGGACGAAATTTTATACCAATTCTGTATATCTTCACACAAAAATAGGGGGATCTTATCGTTTGATTGACTTGTTTCTGACTTGTAGATTTGGTTATTATGTATAGTTTTTCTACTACCTGTGGGTGATCGCGGCGATAGGGTTGAAATGAAACACCACCTTTTATGCCTTTAGAATCGGTTTGGATGGAGGGAGAGGGGGCATGGTATTCTCATTAATACAAGGTTAGTCAAGCAGACAAACTGTGCAAAATAAGGTTGAGTAACAATGGCAGTGAGCCTAAAGTATCTAAAGTAAACATATATTGCTTAAATATGTCTGCATTATAGTGACGCAGCTACAGGGGTTCAGGGGGGACAAACATTGACAGCCAAGGGCATCTGGGGGGGGCACAGAGGAGGAATTACCCCTCCGATTTCAAATTTTATGCAAATAAAAATTCATTTTGGGTATGACTAAAGATGACCGGACCCCTCTCCGATTTTCTTCATATCTGGCATATTTACAAATTAAGGCCTGCTAATGACGAATCTGAAGTTAAAATTTGTCGGAAAAGTCTAGAAATTGCAAAATAATTGCGAGCCCCACGAACCATTGATGTGTGCTTAGGTTAGCAAACATAATTCAAATTTGGTGTTGTGGTAGTATGAGGAATATATATATATATTTGTTTGTGAAACAAAAAATTTCGTGAAAATCGACGGTTTCCATTCCGAAAACTAACGCCTTATTTTAGCTTATTTTGCAATTTCTAGAAGTTTCCGACAACTTTTAACTTCAGATTCGTGATTAGGAGGCCTCAATTAGTGAGTATGCCAAATATGAGGAAAATAGGAGAGGGTTCCGGTCATCTTAAGTCGTTCCTCATTTTGTAAAATTTTCTTGCTTGCTTGGCTCACATTATCTGCTTTTCTCGTTTTCGTCAAGTTCAGAGCTGGGTACTACTTTACTATACCAAAGACACCTATCAATGATTTATTTCGCAACTTTTTACATTGCTAACGTACTATTCTGTATTGCGGAACATTTCTTTAGGTGAAATAATGAATTTCTAACGAAAATAATGTATATTTCTTACATTAACGAGTACTTACTGTTGTTCCTTATTTCCCACAAACCATCAACGGGTAGCCCAAAAAACCATTGACGTTAGCCCCACGAATGGGGACGAGGTATGCCTACTAGGTTAGGTTCCATTAGCACTCATTTCGTCCAATCTATCATATACGGACAACATCGGAATTACAAATTCCACGACATCTTCCACACCCGGCAACTTCACGACGCATCCTCAACACGACATCTTGTAGCAGCAGCACGTCGGAAATAGATTTTCATAGAAAATCACATTAAAGTGGACCAAAATTACATTCCCGAACAACAACAACGCTACAGAAAATGATTTGCATAAGTACTTTTTCCTGTAAGTTTGAAGAAATCTGTCGCTGGTATAGTAAAGTGTTACCCAGAGCTGTAGCTAAATGAAAAAAAAGTAAGAGAGAGAATGCAATGGCGTCCAGTAAAATTATTTGCACCCCATTAAATCAATATTGTTTTCAATTGCAAAAATTGGATCTAAAAATGTTCGGTACTAGTTTACTATCCTTCGGAGACATTTATTTATTTTTACAGAAGAAACTACTTACCGTAATAAGTTCCTGTAGCATTGTCGAACATGGGGAAGGTGTTTTGTGTGATGTGGGAATGTTTCATAGCTGAAATTCATATTGTTCGTTGAAAATTAATTCTCCGACGGAGAATAGCTAGCCCCACGAACCATTGGCGCGTGGATAGGTTAGTTCTGTTAGGTTAGGAAACATAGTTAAAATTTGGTGTCATGTTAGTATCAGGATCTAGAAATTGGAAATAATTGTGAACCATTGACGCTAGCCCCACGAACCATTGACGCTAGCCCCACAAACCATTGGCACGTGGTTAGGTTAGGCAAACATAGTTAAAATTTGATGTTGTGGTAGTATCAGGAATATATATATTTGGTTGTGAAACAAAAAAAAATCGCGAAAATCGACAGTTTCCATTCCGAAAACTACCGCCTTATTTTTGCTTATTTTGCAATTTCTAGATGTTCTACACCTTCAGGAATGTTCCGCGAAGCAGATACGTAAGTACGAATGTCAAAAATTGACAAAACGAAAAAATTAGAGGTGTCCGAAGGATAGTAAATTTTTACCAAATATTCTTGCTCGCAGTCTACTTTCTTTCTGTAATGTAATGTATTTCAATAATATATGTATCTTCGGAATCCATTTATCATTCATTTCCTGCCATTCAAAAACACAGTGTGTGTGCTTGATTTCCATTATTAGCTAATGTGAAATTGATGGTATTGAAAAAACATTTCAAATCGTTTGTTCCAAACAAATGCTTTAGCACAGACTTCGGTAACAGTATCATAGATCGGAGAGACATTAAAATCGGATATTTTGGGTTTCGCATGGTTCGTACTTACCAATTGTGTATTGCGGAATATAGTTCAAGGTGCCATTATGCTTTTTACACGAAAAGGAACGCAATGTTTCACATTCTGAGTGCTTTTTTTTTTAAATTCCTTTCTTCTCTTCCGTAACACACATTATGGCGGGCACATCTTGACTCATGTTGTGGGTATGCAGTGTATCAACCTTCTTCACCGAAAAATCTACGGTTGTGTTCGTCACCGGTGGAAATTACACATTATACACGGGTAGCTGACGGATAGCCCAACGAACCATTCACGGATAGACCCATGAACCATTTCCGATAAGGTTAGGTTAGGTTTGGTTACGTTAGGCAAGCATAGTAAAGAAAAAAGGGGGTTGAAACACTGACAGGGGTTTGATGACAACGTCATCAAACGTTCCCTCATCCGGTTGTCGTAGGGCAAACAAATGAAAGCAATGGCATTTGTGCGTCGGTGAGATATTTATCTTCAAAAATACATGATTTCCCTGTCAAATATATTCCACGATGAAAGAAAATACCTCGACGAACGTTGTAAACCTTGGAAAAACTCATTTCCGTAAGTAGTTTTTTGTGTAAAATTGAAGAAATGTCTCCGATGTATGAAACTGAGACTTACCCACACTTCTACCCTCTTTTTGCGTAATTTATGATAATAACGTCTTTGATACTACTACTGGTAGTGGTAGTAATAAAGCCATTATTAATGTTATTATTGTTATTGGTACATTTATCCTCACACCTGGTTGCATAGTTGACGCGGTACGTACAACTTGTCTTAACAAAAGAACACACTTTCATTATCATCTTCGTTCGTCAGAATTTCAAGAAAGAGTTTTAAAATATGAAATTATTTTATCGGTACGAAACGAAACACCAATCAACAAACCCAATTCTCAATTCAGTTATTCCATGTTGAAAGATACAAATAGTTGTAATTATCCTTCACTTCAATAACACTAGTCTTATTTAAGTGCCTTAGTATATTTTTAGTTGTTATTTTAATAATTAAATATCCACAACATGAATTAATCACAATCAACTTCGAATGAGTTCAACACTTACCGCCACGGCAATACAAATTCAACTGCGAGGATCACAGTGTTGCAGTTGCAAATACACACAATATCCCTAAAGTGCTACCAACAAAAATCCAAGAATGAGCAATTCTACCTAAAAAGCAACCGTCACAAACTTTGCACTTTCTAAAGAGAAATTGAACTGTGTGATTGTGGCAACACTGGTCTCCACAAGATTTTTAAAGATGGCGTCAGCTGTGAATGTAGATTGCTTGATGTGCTTCACACTGCACGTCAAACTTGACTTGATACAAAAGTTAACAAGGAAAGCTTGGTTTGAGTTGCTGTTTTAAGTCCATTTTATGCACAGTAAGGCTAATCGGGACTGGACCTACAGTTTAAAGTGGGATCCGAACCACTTGTGCCTCCACCGGGTATCGAACCCGGGACCCCTCGATTACAAGGCAATGACGCTACCACTGCGCCATGTGGGAGGCCCAACAAGGAAAGCTATTGACATAAATTTATATCAATTCTTAACTGCTAAAAGAGTCATGTGCAGTTTTTACAATTACAATTGCTAGGGATGTGCAGGATCCCGAAAAGTCGGAAAATCAGGAAAAAAATTTCCGTCCCTACCCCGACTTCGGAAAATGACTTCCCGACTCTTCGGGATCCCGAGCAGTCGGGAATTGATTGAGTTGGTGTTTTAAGTCCACTTTATGCACAGTAAGACTAATCGGGACTGGACCTACAGTTTAAAGTGGAATCCGAACCACTATGAGCCTCCACCGGGAATCGAACCCGGGACCCCTTGATTACAAGGCGACGACGCTACCACTGCGCCATCAGGAGGCCCCCCGAGCAGTCGGGAAATACCGAATGGTCATTTAAAAAAGTTGTTAATTTTCGACGTTTTCTGCATTGTAAGTTTCTGGAATTTATCTTTGTTTGTTTGCTTTGTTCTTGCTGCGGTGTCTCCCCACTGTGTTTTGGGGACTCTCCTTGCGCTGCACCGCCAGCGCCGCCATTTCTGCCCCAAACCATGTACGCGTCTGTTGCCTGTCGAGTGTCACGGACCACTTTGCTTGCATTCTCGGTGTGTTTTTACATCCTACGCCATCATGTCGGTCACCCAAGACATGTGCGCACCGCGGCGGTCGAGGAGGACGTACTTGCTCGCGTGGACAACACACCGTCCACTAGCACCCGTAGCATTGCACGTGCAGTGGGAGTATCACAGTCGACAGTGTGGCGTGTCCTTCATGATGATCTGCTGTATCCCTATCATCCACAGCGAGTCCACGCGTTGCAGGCTGGGGATTACCCACGACGTGTGGAATTCTGTCAACGACTGTTGCAGTTTTGTACCGACGATCCCCGTTTTTTGCGCCATGTGCTTTTCACGGACGAGGCAACATTCACCCATGAGGGCATCTTCAATTGCCGAAACAGCCATGTGTGGGATTATGAAAATCCACATGTAGCAGTTGAGGTGCACCATCAGACCCAGTTTGCAGTGAATATCTGGGCAGGTATCATCGATGAACAGATTATCGGTCCATACCTGCTGCCACCACGTTTAAATGGCCGCCTCTATCGCACCTTTCTTGCATCAGTCCTTCCAGAGCTGCTAGAAGATGTACCCCTCAACGTGCGACATCGTATGTGGTTTCAATTGGATGGAGCGCCTGCACATTTTGATGGCACAGTGCGAACCCTTTTGCACCGTACCTACCCACAGCGCTGGATCGGCAGAGAGGGCCCCGTCCCCTGGCCCGCCCGTTCGCCTGACCTCACACCAATGGATTTCTTTTTGTGGGGCCATGTGAAAACACTCGTCTACGAGACCCCGGTGCCTGACAAGGAAACGTTGGTAGCGCGGATACTTGCAGCATCGGCCGAGGTGTGTACCATGCCAGGGATTTTTGATAGGGTTCGCCAGAATTTCCTGCGACGCTACAATGCCTGCATTGAATGTGGTGGTCGTCAATTTGAGCAACTTTTGTAACAACGTCAGTCCGGGGTACGACTACGTACTACGTACTATTCCTATCTGTAAGTGCACCTTTGCGTGGCAATAAACCTCCTGTGCCCGTAGTTGCTGTGTTTGTCCTGCTGGCGCACGACCTCTGTGTGACATCCCCTCGGTGCTGCTACGGGGAATCCCTCGTCCCGCATTTGTTGTCTCCTTGACAGGTACTATTCCCCGTCCGGTCCTCTTTCTCTTTTGTTGCACCGTGCTTTGTTCTTGCTGCGGTGTCTCCCCACTGTGTTTGGGGACTCCCCACGCGCTGCATGTGTTTGTTTCCCGCTGTGCAATTGTTACTTCATGCTTCTTTTCTCCCTACCGTTGTCGATCGCTACTCTTTCCCTTCACTTGTCTTGCGGGACACTCCTATTTCCTTTGTGGAACCCCATGCGCATGCGTTGCGCAGCTGCCGCCTAGTGTTTTTCGGATGGGCGACTTTGGTGTTCCTTTTGACTTCGTTTGTTCCGCCTTTCTATCTTCACTGGTACTGGCTGTACAGAGGTGTGAAGTTCATTTTCACACGTTTTCGACGTTGTCTAGCTCCTCACGGAGGCATCTCTCGGCAAAGTGGAAGGGGAACTTTCGTCTCTATTTCATGGGAGGTATCTGTGGTTTTCGTTTGTACTATACCTTTAGAATCACCCTGTATAATTATGACTATTGTTAACATTTTTACTAAAAAGAGTTTCAAAAGACGATGTGCATGAACTAGGGGCGTGGGTGGGAGTTCGGGCTACAAATAGCTCTCACATGACATTCAGAACGAGATCGTTGATATATTAGGGAGATCTGTTTAGCGCTCCGTGGTAACAGATATTAAAAGTTGGGAATATTTTGCTATTATGGTTGACGAAACTTGTGACATATACATCCGTGGAGAATTGACATTCTGCATTCGAACTGTGAATGAAAATTGTGATATTTTTTGAGGAATTCATTGGTTTTTACGAGATTCAGAACACTGAGGCCAAAACTTAAAAAAGGGAGTGAGTGAGTCATTCATTAATTTATTTCAGTGACCAGAGCTTCCCCAATTATTTTGACAAGTCTGCGCCCCTGACTATTAGTATTATTTATATTATTATATACATACTATTACTATTATTTTCGAATGACTTAGGTTTTAAGTTCAATATATGCATCTATTTTGGGGGGAGTTGTTAATAGTGCTGGGCGATATATTGGGTGCGTTCCGAAAGTCATAACGAAACGAACGAAAGTAACTGGCCTCGTGAAACCAGTTATTTTACAGACTTATGGGACGCTCTAGACGAAAGCGCAGGCGCAGCGCTTTGTTCATAAAAATTTTCCGCATGGCGTCCAGCGGAAGGCATGTCCTTCTGGCAGAAATTAAGTCTACTGCAGACACTGTTACTCATTTTAATCACATTGTAAGAACAGTTGATGCACACTCACCTTGTGCATGTTGCTTCATAACGCTCTCTGTTAAAATTATAATACAATTCCCGAAATAGTGGAGTTTGAAGCCATCATGCACCTGCGTTGTCTGCAGGTAGCAGACGATTCTCACTGAACAAACCAGCCTCCTGGCTCGTGCGTTTGGTGAATCTCGTTCTTGCACGAGACGCACGTAATGCGACTTTTGGGACAGCATAATGAACCTCACGAAACGCACGGAAGCACTTATGGAACGGCCAGTTGCCATAACTCGTTTAACGCGTTAAACTCGTGCGACTTTCGGAACGGGCCCATTGTCCAGATGATATATCCCGATATTGAAAAAATATCGTTCAGGCGTTATCAGCTAGACTGTATATCGTGGAGACGATATATCGCCGATATCACGATATGGAAAAACATCGTATCGTATGCCCTTACATGTGACGTTGTCAACATGAGATCAAGAATTACACACATACATTATATATATGTATGTGTGTGTGTGTGTATGTATATATATATATATATATATATATATACTCAGTGATCAGAACGCTACATTCAAAAGTAGCTTCGCTACAGCTACAGCTACTCTTCCAAAATGTAGCTTAGCTACAGCTACATTTACCAAAAAAGTAGCTCGCTACGCTACTCATGTTCGCTACTTTTTGCGCTGCTACTGCATAAAAAAATGAAAACAACCATATGGGTATTAAAAAAATCCCCTACTACTAGTACATAGATTCTGTTGTCATCATGATTCCAGTCATTCGATAATTTTGATAGCAGTGTTACTTCAGTTACTTATTTTTACTATAGTTTTTGAGAATATCATACCTATGCAAGTGGCATATCAATTCAAATTTGATATATGAATATTGCAATTAGGGTGTTACCCAAGTTAATTATTACAACTATACACAAATAAAATTTGGTAGGATTACGTAGTTATGTTCACATCAACATATTTTTCTTGAGAATATTTAATTTTTTATAGACTGATATGAAGTCAGCATTTTGAACGAAAAGTACCTGGAGCCCTTTGACTACAGAGGCACATACTGGTTAGCATCCAGTCTCGATCAGCTTATCTATGCATAAAATGGACTCAAAACAAAAACTAGGAAAGATGCCAAGTTGAGAGGATGAGATCCTCCTGCTCCTGCTCCTGCTCCCAACACTGTTCATCATTCATCATTCTTCCTCGTTCTCACAATTAGCCGAAAGTGGCAGAAAGCGACTATAGATAAGAGAATGATTAAATAAACCATTCATCCTCATTGTCATGATTGAGAGAAGTGGAAGAATAGATGAGGAGGTGAACAGAAGTGGACAAATGGGTGATGGACTATATCAAAGCGTTCGAAGATTAATATGGAACAGGGATGTACCTATGAAATGCAAGAAGGTAATATATAACACATACTATGTGCCAATAATTACGTATGGAGCAGAGACTTGGACAATGACATAGAGAGACAAAGAAAAGATGCATTCAGTGGAGATTAAATTTTTAAGGAGTCTTTTGAGGAAGACTAGAAGGGATAGAATAAGAAATGAGGAGATCCGACAGACAGTGGGTGTAGTGAAGCTTCAGGACAGAATAGATCAGGCACAAATGAGATGGTTCGGACACATGAAGAGGATGGATGCAGGAAGACTACCAGTAAGAACTTACAATGCACAAGGAGTGGGAATAAGGCCAAGGGGGAGACCAAGATGTCAATGGAAAGAGCAGATAGCGGAGAGTGTTAGGAGAAGAGGACAGGATTGGAACACCGTGGAAAGAGAGGAGTGGTGAAAGACCAGGAAAAAATCGAGAGGCTTGACTTCTATGCCGACCCAGCCAGAGGCAGGAAAGAGCGAAGGATGATGATGATGTCATGATTAGCAAAAGTTACAGAAAAGTGACGCAAAAGTAGGAGAAATACATAAATTTGAAAACTATGTATATTAATTAAAGAAAATTGTCGTTTCTGCATGAAAGTCAATAACTTGTACATACTTTTTGCAATATGATAAAATTATTGAGGAAACTGTCGTGTAAACCTGAGTGTTCTAAACATATTGTAATTTTAAAATTTGTGAACAAATACTATCGTGAAAATAATTGTAATTCCAGAAACTCTATCATTCTTGTATCAATAATTTCTCTGACGATGATCAATGCTGTTAACGTACTGAGCCATTTATTGCTGGCACTATTCCCTTGTCAGTGGTGGAAAATCCATCGCTCGTTTTTGCACAGCAAGTTGTGTCTTACACAGCAAATAATGATATTTTGGTGTCTCTTACACTATGAATATCCACAGGATTTGTTCCGGGGGTGACGCAAACGAGGCACTTTTTTCCAGTGGTGCAGCAAACAAGGAATGTTTCTCCCCAAAATAACAATGCAGCTAAAAAAACATAGCTGTTAGCATGAATATATTCATATGTGTCAGTTAGTTATCTGGATATCTGAATTATTCAGATACTAATTAAATAAATTACGCAGATATCTATAATCTAGATAATCTGTATCTCCATGTAATAGACTGTCTTTATGAACCTCCTGCAAAATTAAGGGTTATTGTCGATTTTTCTGATGCTGTTGCCACATTCAAAATTCACCTCAAAATGCCGAGAAAAAATGTAGCTACCACTACAATTTTCAAAATGTAGCGTTGTTACAGCTACCACTACAAATTTTGTAGCTAGCTACAGTAGTGACGCTACAAGTAGCTCGCTACTTCTGACCACTGTGTGTCTATATATATATATATGTGTGTGTGTGTGTAAAGGTAGGTAGGTAGAGGGGCCTTTGGTAATATTTTGCAGGGGGCCAAGATTTGTAGATCTGGCACTGGTTATCACCTAATATAATCAAAGGGTCTTGGGTTCGTTCCCTGGTGGAAGTACATTGATCGCACAGTGGTTCAAATTCCACATTGAAGGTCCAGTCCCGATTAGTTTACTTGACCACAAACTGAACTTGAAACGAATCAGTCGATCTCAGTAGCGTGCCCAGTATTTTCAAAAGGGAGGGGTTATGTGGAAATTTTTTTAGTCGTCAGTCCTCATTTTGCCATATTTTCCTACCTTTGACTTTTTTTTTAGAAATACTGGACCAAAAGATTGGGGGGGGGAGGGGTTAAAAACCCCACCAATTCCCATTTGACACGCCACTGCTGTTCTTAATGTGTCAAAAATCTGCACATAGTTTCCAACGTTACTTATGTTATGCTTAGATCCCTCTAGGCACCCACCCCTTCATATTCCAAGTTTGTATGTGTGTAGAATAGTTTTGTTTTTAGCAAGTTATCTTTCATTTCACACTCACCTTATGACAACAAAAAAATCCAATACCAACTGGCCACTTTCCTCACTCCCTAGACAAGTGGTGCATGTTATATACATGGGTATCAGTGCTCCAAGTGAAGATTCCTGGTTTGGGGATGTGTGTGCAAAATATCATACGGATGCATGAAAATTTTGTAAACTGGGAGATAGCATATCTTAGCGATCTCCCCCATTTTGAGAACTGCTGCACTTCTGGAGCGGTCGCCACTCTGTGCTGTCTAGTCACATAATGAAGAAATATTTTTATGACTAACTGCTAGACTTTTATAAAACTGGACAAAGACTTGTTTAATAATACCTATCGACGAGATGACCGGAACATGCCTCTGAAACGGGACTGTCCTCGTTACCCTAATTATTAAGGAGGTTGAAAAATGTAAAAAATCCAATAGAAGCCACACAGGTTCTTAGAAAATGGTAGTATGTAGTGCTAGTAGAGAAACTGGATTTGACAATGTTTGTCTCACACTTAAAAAGTTCATAAATTTGTCAGACATAAATTTAACTATTACATAAAAAGTTTAAAATGGTAAAGAAACACACAAAAAAACATCCATGCCATGTACAAAATAAACATCAAACTACTCTAATTATGTGAATGTGGACAAAAACATGAACACATGACATGATACGACACAAAAATGTTTTTGTAGGAAGTTGACCCACCCTTGGCCTGAATTGCATCCTGTATCCGATGTTGTGTGGACTAATACAGGTCATGCACAATGTTCAAGGCAATACACATCCATTCCTCATGTACGCGTAAAGCTGTCTCTAGTTCAGAAAGTGTGGCTGGAGGTGGCAAGCTACATGCACTTTGCCTTCAAAATACTCCACAAAAGTTTAAATTTTGTTAAGATTAGGCAATTAAGGAGGTTGGATGAGATGTTCCACTTTATTTTTGTGCTGATCAAAACATGCTTCGATGCACCAAGCAGTGTGTGTCATCTTGGAACACAGGTCATTTGCCAGGGAACAGATTCTGGATCATAGGATGGAGATGTTCACCCAGAATGCTGCAACACTTCTCTGCTGTGATCCTCACATTGAGAACAAGTGGTGTAACACCACATCAAGATATCGCACACCACACCACACATGTCCATGCTTCACAGTAGGAAGGAGGCAGTCAACATGAAAGGCTTCTGCAGGCATTCTTCACACCCAAACATGCCCAGTGGTCAGGAATAATATGAACGCAGTCATCAGACCAGATGACCTGTCCCTACTACAGTTTTCAAACTAGTGAGTTTGTGCAATGTTGGTGCGAACAGGCACGAAAGGTCAGACATTACGTTAGACTGGTAGCAGAATGTTCATATACAACTCATAGGACTGCTGCTGATATACGGACATCGCTAACTTCAGGGTCACTAGGTGGAAAATTTCTGCACCAGGTGACTTGATTGTACTGCCAGGACAAATTATGTCCAGTTTTCATATGGGTGTTCATATTAATTTATCCACCACCTGTATTTAATAAGCCTATTGAAATATGAAGATAACATTAAAAAAAAAAAAAGAAGTCCATTCATACAAGCCAGCTATTTTGCAACTACTGCTTATGTGTCTTTTTACACCAGAGATAAATGAAAGCTGTGGAACAAGAAACACCTTGAACACATTTGAAACACCTTGGGATAAAAAATAAAAACAGCCCAACCAAAAAAAGCTGTGGAAAAAAACGGATCTAATCAAGGGGAAAAGGTTTGCGAGTAATACTTTGCTCATTACAACACTATGAGTCCTCAAGAAATGTCATTTTCTATCTTGCATGTGTGCAGAATTGCTAACTAACTACCCGTGGCGCAAGTCCTTCAGAGGTCAGGACCTATCTACCGACTGACTATATGCCTCAGCAGAGGTGAGCGATTTTCCAACCAGTTACAGGGTGATGTGTGGTCAGCAAGACAACCTCCAGTTGTTGTAGCTTTCCATGACAAGGTTACGCTACTCATTCGTAGTTCCCCAATTTCTTCACGTGGTGGTCCCATACACTGGCTGAAATCTCAGGAGACTCGAACCAACATGTGTCCCATACCCAGAGCCCAAGCCTGGCATCTTAGACTGCACGGCCATGGTGCAGGACAAGCACTATTGATTAAAGGTTGGCATCATTTAAATGAAAGCAATATGTTACAGAGGCACTAACAGAGTGAAGCTTACTTTTCAATTCCTCCTCCTTATAACATGCAAGCATCAACATTTAACATTGTGTTACAGTTTTGGTTTAAGCTTTTGCATCATATAAGGCTTCCATGTGTTTCGTTCAGCAGCCTTCTTCGATTGGTCACATAGTGTCGGTAGATTAGTAAAAACTCTGTCATTTTCCGACACAAAAAATTAACTTGAATCTGTGCTGCATACATGCAAGATTGAAGGGCCTCCCCAATGGCATAATGGTAACATTTTCACCTTGTAATTAAGGGGTCCCAGGTTCCCTACCTGGTGTAGGGACATTGCATAGTGCTTTGGATCCAATTTTAAACTTTCGGTACACTCCCAATTAGCCTATCTGTGCGTAACGTGGACTCAAAAAAACAATTCAAACATACAAGATTGAAAATTAAGTTTCCCAATGGCTCATAGTGTCGAGACAGGTTTAACGAGAAAAACATAATCACAAAAAAATGTTCACTTTTGGTGCACTCTAGAGGCTGTGGAAGTCTGTTGAGGTTTTATGGTGACACACTGCATCTTATGAAAAAAAAAACTCATACATTTTCCATTTATTTTAATAAACTTGGAACATTCATTTATCACAATTATGTGACATCTTGATTCATCTCAGTGATTAATTATTCACATTCTCATATACCAACCTATGAAATAAAATGTTATTCTTTTAAAAAAATCATTATATAAATAACCATTACTAATATGCAAAATTACAAACATTAAAATTTATTGGAGTACATATATATCGCAATACCCTACATATATAGGCTTACGGTTACCTGGTCTAGATTCTTGGAATTATTATTTATTCCATCCATATTTTTAAAAGAAAAACAAATGCTACACACAGCCATTCACTTCATTATCAAGTATTAGCAAAATGCAATCGATGCAGATCTCACAAAAATAGATGCAGAATTAAGATATATGGATGCACAGCATATAGAATAAATACCACAGTGCTATGAGATTCACAAATACAGTGAAATCCTGATTTTATACTTTCCTGTTTTAGAGGTTCTTTAGGTATCTAAAAAAAATCTATACTTGAGGTTTCAAATGTACTTCTAAAAGCAGAAGGTATTCAAACTATGTAAGGGTCAGTCACTTCAGTACTTTTTTAATGTTCTCTGAAAATAATTTGTTGTCATTCCATGTTCTTCATACTGTATAATAATTACACTGTAGTTTTATAGTAATTTATAGTGAAAAAGATACCACATTTGTGCATGTACAACATGTAGCTTTTCCCCTGAAAAACTGTGGTGCATGTTGTACAGTCATGGACACTGCTGGGTTTAACGATTCCACTGAAAGTCAATGTATTCATTACAACCTGGCAGTGTCCGTGACTGTACATGGAATAATTCCAACCCTTACATAGAACCAAGTGAAATAGTTGTTTTTGACAATATTTTAGCTCCTATCAGAAGATATAGCAAAATTATGCATTTCTGGCAGAGATCGAGCATGAGCTGTAACCTCAGCAAGAGGGAGTAAAAAATGAAGAAAAAAAAACAAATTGACAATGAAAATATTCGTAACAAATGTTAGACTATGTACATTAAAGTTGAAGACAAAAAAACAACTTAAAAAACACTACATGTGGAAAAGAATAAGCTACCCCCCTTAGGGGTTCATATCAGAGCAAAATAAATCACAATGTATTGCATTCATATTTCTACTTCTATGACAAATTCTCATAATAAATGGCCTCAGGTTTCACTTGCTGCACGTGATGAAACAATATTCACATGCGACAAGCTATCAGATCATTTCCTGCTGAAAGGATTTCCATTGACATCATTGTAATATCGATCCTCTGCATCGATTTACTGGAAACAATTCACTACACTACACTGCAAGTCCCTGATATGTTACAATTTCCCTGAGAAGGCGGCGGCGGCGGCGGCGGCGGCTGTGCGTTAAGAAATATATGAGGACGATCATTCTGTGCTTCCCATAAGCCTGGTGTTTGGATTATCTGAAACAGAGTGTGCTGTTTAAGTGATACTAATAATAGGTTTCGTTATGATTCCCTCATATGAAGAATGGAAAGAGAACACTGTTGTTGGTAAATGGTTTCGTATATAGAGTTTATCATGTATATTTTTTACAGTAATGTACCTAGTCTTAGCATAAACAGTATTACAATTTTTTTGGCATACCCTATACAACCAATTCTCAAGGCCACTAATAACCAATGTGAGCAAGCATTCTGCATGTCATTTCGACTTCTCCCACAGCAGAGGAGTGTTTTCTGTGAAGCTCTCGTCATGGAGTGGACTAATTACAGAGATTGTGTGGCAGCGAGAACTTGTCAGAAAGTAGGAAAATCAGCATCTGAAATTTTCACAACTGAGAGACTGAAAATTATGAATGTATTTCTTTACTGGACCATCAATAGGTTCATTGAGACTGGGACAGTTTATGAGTGCCCAAGTGTCTGAAAGCAACGTGTGGTATGTCGAGTATCTGAGAGATGCTGGCTGACCAAGTTTTTCATTTGTTGTGGAGACAGATCATTTACTTACTGCATCGAGTGGACAAGATTTCGGTGATTTTAAAAAGGTGTTAATTATGGAAATGGTTGATGTGTATATTTGGAATACACAACACTATCATTTTAATACAATTATAAAAAGAGGAACATTTTATTATTATTACCTTCTGTTACTACTTTACACTATATAACAAGCCGTCAATACTTCTTCATTAGCTGCCATCATCATCACAATTTTCCTCTTGTCACACTTTGCCTCAGGAGATCAAAACAAATACAATATCTTCTGTGGGGGCTAGCAAAGTTTAAGATCGCTCAACGAGGAAGTGAGCAGTGCTCGCCGAGCACTTAGATACTTGATGTGCCTCTGAGGTGCAAATATCAAGAATGTTGATGTCTTATATGCAAATAAATGATCTAGGGGCTGATAGCTTTCTGGTGAAGTACTGGTCACTTCCTCATTCTGCAGTTAAAGCCTAAGAGAGAGCCGAAGACATTGAAGGTTAAGCTGGCAATGGACACAGATGAAAAAAAAATCACAACTGAGGAGTCTCGCAACACCCAAAATGATAGGGTGTTGGGAGGGGTTGAACAGGTGTATCATCCCTTCCTGGAAATTGGCATCATTCATTTCAAGTTATAAAAAACAGAAAGTTAATCGAAAATATTGAGAGTAAAATACTCACCTTCTGTCATTTAAACCAAAGAATAAATGGTTTCACAGTTTTCAAAATTTCAGAAATTAGACACTATAGCTTAACTTTTAAAACTTTTTTTAATGAGGCATGTAAAAGTTAGTAACAATATAGAATAACTATGCACTTCCATAGACTAACAACCAACAGTTGTGCTATATTCACTCATTTGGTGAATAAGACTAAAAAATTATCTCCAAGGATATAATAATAATAATTGGAATAAAATTTGTTTTATTACTTTATAATAGTTATCTATATATATATAAAAATGTCTATATATATAAAAATGGATGCATGTGTGTGTGTGTGTGTGTTTGTTCTGGCATAACTCTCGAACTCATGGAGCGATTTCAACCAAACTTGGTACATGTA
Organism: Lepisma saccharinum; assembly: GCF_977018435.1. Taxonomy (NCBI): domain Eukaryota; kingdom Metazoa; phylum Arthropoda; class Insecta; order Zygentoma; family Lepismatidae; genus Lepisma; species Lepisma saccharinum. The sequence goes on from NC_139240.1 coordinate 55,197,053, forward strand.
TCACTTGCACTCTCGTAAGAAATACTATGGGGGTATGACACTCCTTGCACCCCTAGGGATGGGGGTGGGAAGGGGGTGACATGTAAAACGACTGATATTAGTGTGGAATCCATAGTTTTCAGGTCGCTAAGATGAATAGTGATACTCCCAACGTCATTCAACTCCAAGACACCCCTAGGGGTGGGGGTGGGAAGGGGGTGACATGTAAAACGATTGATATTAGTGTGGAATCCATAGTTTCCATTGCTCGACCCTCCTACAAGAATTTCTGGCAACACCCATGCGCAAGCTCATAAGAAGACTACGAGAATCCTCAGGAAATCATCATCCTGTCTTGGTCATGGTCTGGTGGGGATAGGCGCAAGCAAGTTTCATAGCTGTGGAATGGGGTTTAAAGTCCCTTCCAGAGTTTACCAACATACCATTCTGGAACCAATTGTGAAGCCTTCAACCAACACACTGTTCCAGTGGCAGCTAGTGGTCTGGGCCTATGGGTGTGCACCTTGGACTTGCATCCAGAAGTGTTGTTATTCCCACTCAATTATTTCTGCCCGTTTCTGCTAATTGCATTTGCAATCCAAGTTATGATGCACCTTTTCCTGATAATGAGACGATAGCAGAGTTATAATTCATGAAAATTAAAAAAAAAAATAAGGTTTATTACAATATTGAAATACCCTAGTGATTTTTTTTATCGATCATGAGAGAAGATGTGTTGTTTGGTCTCTTTCGTGACCTAAAATTCAGCATTTGATGACCTGATAAAAATCACTCACAACGCTATACCGATAAACTGCTATGGTTTGTAAGTATTTTCTGTAATTGCCCTGTTTTAATACTGTATATTATCTTTCTTCAATGTCAATATGTCCCATCAGGAACCCAAGTTTAATGCCACATAAACATTTTATCGTACACTTAAGTTAATTACCATTTTAATGTACTTATTCACTTTAGTCATTGTAATGAGGATCCTCGAAAACCCTAATCAAATGCAACTAGTTCTTGCCAGCACCTTTACAAAAAATATCTCAAATCAGTGACATAATAGTACAAGTTACAGATTCTCGTATGCACTGAATAAAGAATTGGATTGACTGTTTTGTGACAATAATACAAGATTAAACTCTGATTATTTGAAATTTTCCTTGAACTTCCAAATACAAGTCAGAGCGTCTAAATGCGCCAATTCCTACGACATTGTGAATGTTTTTAAGTCAAACCGCTGACATTTTATAAAACTACTTTTCCAGCAACTGTATCAACGTATTCCATTCATCGCATCTGGCCTTGAATGGTTGAATACGCTTGTCACTAGACTACTTCCTGCCCTCCCCTCATTCGGAATTCAATGCTTTGCTCAGAACCACGTGAGGTGAGAGAGATCGAAATTTCCCTTACCGAGAAAAAAAAATCCCTCAATTTGCAATGATGCATGGGTTGTTCTCGACTCCGTCACACGGCAAGGAGTGGAAAGATTGCAACACTACATGACGAAGAGGGAACAGCGCATGTCCGTAGCTACTAAGTCACAATTCTTTGTGCGAAGTGAATTCGAAAGCCCTTGATCCAAGCCATAAGAGTCTTTCTGCTTCCTCTACCCACCGTCGAACACAGTGCCACTTCAGTGTGATGTTGTGTGCACTTCCCAATTGTGTTCATGCCATCCATTCGACGCGAGTTACTCAGATAGAAAAGCTGACGTAAGGAAGTAAATGGAAAGTGATGTGGCCCGGAAACATTTGCTGTTTTGAAGAAATGGCTTTCAATGAATAAATATAATAAAAGTTAATTACATTGCACATTTATTTGGGTGTGCACGTGCGAGTGCGCGAATAGGCAGGAGCTGCTACTGCACTGATGAAGCAACATCAGAGGTACCAGCTCACAAGGAGTGACCCCAAACTAATGCTGGATTTCACTTCTCTAACTGATTAACGCTCCAAGAGCAACCCCTTGAATTACGAGTTGTGAGTAATGCTTGAGAACAAGGTCTGCAAGAAAGGGGACACCCCAATATTGACAGCATCAAATGCTCTCTCATGAAGGTGGGGCGATTACCTAATTGACGAGTGGTCGCTGATTGATTTGGTTTCTCACTTCAATTTTCTGCCACTTTTGGCTAATTGCAAAGATGAGGATGAGTAATGATTACAGAACGGATTTTAAGTTCCAGCACCTTTCCAAAAATATTGCTGTTTTCATACCGATCATTTGAGATATGTATTTTAGGACATGAAATCAAGTAAAATGAACACACTTTGTTGCATCTTTTCATGAGATTAGCACATTTATCCCCTTTTTACCTCATCTTTCATGCTTCAGCAACTTTTTCCTTTATTTCATTCATGTTTTGTTAAAAACTGGACAGAAAAATAAATGACCCTCACTCTTTTCAATAAAGAATGTTAATGTTAGATCTGAATAAAGGCAATTTATCAGCACCTTCTTAAAACATTTTCAGAACCTTTCATTTACCTTTCCCGACCATAATTCGTCTAAACACAACATTGTTTAGATTTTGGGATCGTTATTTAAGGCTATGACAGCCTTTGGCCACTCGCTTGGTAAGCGAGAGGAACATAAAGGGGGGAGGGGTATACAGCTCTGACAAGAAAGCGGGCTTGCCTTGTGAAATAAGAACACACACACATATTCAATTTAACACGTCACTTGATTGAACAGGCGGGGTGAGAAAAGACATAGGAATGTTTGTTTACCTGTAGTGCCGTTGGAAGTTCTCGTCTCCTTGCAGGTCCTTGCTTCGATGTGGTCCTACCCTGTAATAAAGGGCAACTAGGGAGCGTAACTTTGTTTCTCCCGAAACTGTCCTAACGTAGGCTCGATTTCTAAACGATCACTTATCAAATGTAATTCTCTCCATCTACTTTGACTTTGATTATTTATGAACTCAGTTACTACTTCTTAACTTCGATGTAAAACAGATAGCTATTCAGCATGACTCTGGAGCTTACTAGCAATTACTGCATTCGCTGAAAATCTAAAGTCAACTAAGGAGATTTTCTCACGCGGACTATTTATTCGGAATTTGAACTTTTGATCGCTAATTCCGTTGCCTCGAGAGCATCCTTTGGCAACGGTGATTCTGAGGAAAAACGCTGATTTTCATATTTTTCCCAGCCTAGTGCCATGTCAGTGGAGTTTTTCCAACTCCGCTGAAGGTCGCTGGCATGATTAGCTTTTAAGAAGCTCTTTTCCAATAACTTCAGCGGGACCCCTTTTTATAACGTGATTAGCTTAATTACTTATGATGCTCGGGGTCCTGGGTTCGACTACGCCATGAATTTTGCACCTTAAAATCTCTTCCCGAGTAATGATATGATGAAATTGATGAAGGGGCACTCAAAAATAACACCCACGCCCAGGGTATTGACCGTTGAATACTAAATTTCCCAACTTATATCCTTGGTCAGTTGATACAGTGGCTATTGTTTCTGACGAGTTTTGGAAGCAACCTGAGAAAGTTTCTTCAGGTGGAAACCATGACAGAATTTGTGTGTTTACAGTAATGTTAGTGTTCTTTGTCTATTAAACAATATTGGATCTTCCTGATGGTGTAGTGGCAACGGCATCACCTTGTAATCAAATTTCTTGCAGTGTCAGTCCTAGAACTTCTATGACAAACATTGTATGTTGTGGAAAACACTGATTTGTAATTTGCTTATGCAACAACAATGTGTTTAATGCACACTATGTAGAATAATTTTCATCACGGGAAAGGGGGAAGGGAACTAAAATTGACATATGGAACCAAAGTTATTTTTTTTCTTTCTTCAAATGACAGAAACCCAAGACATACCTTTTCTACAAGTTTTTCAAAAGCCCAGTTGACTCCATCTCTTGTTTTGGCACTAGCCTCAAAGAAGAGGGCTCCATGTCTATCTGCAAATCTCTTTCCTTCATTCTTACTAACCTCTCTGTGATCCTGAAAAAATAAGAGGCAAGTTTTAACACTTTTCATTTCCAATCATCATTGCTAATGTAACATTTAATATCTTTTACATAAACTTTTTTATTCATCCATATGCATGATTAATGGGATGGTGATATGTTATGATCGTGAAAGGAAATGTCATAATCAACGCAGAAACTGTATTGATCTGAACAAGATACATTAACAAGTTCAGTGCCAGTGACACACACCGTGTGTCGTTGATGAAGCACATTCAGTGCCAGTGACGCACACCGTGTGTCATCGGCTTTTACCGAGAGAAGCTGATGTCACACGGTGTGTGTCACGGACATTGTTAGTTAGCATTCGCCAGTTGTGAGTCGGTTATTGGCTTGGGAGGTTGTATTCGTTCCTGCCTCTTGAGGAACATACTACTGCATTGATTTACACGACTGGTTTCGTGGTTACGCGTTTTTTGTTGTTTCTATGAAACCATATGTTGCAGGGCCACCGAAGGCAAAGGGACAATGTACTAACAGGGTAAACAAGAGGACATTGAAAGAAGCAAAGTTACATAAAATTGCCCAGGCACCATTCGACATCTCCAGTGAAAAATGTGTTGATTCCAGGCCCCTAGACAGGATTTTGTTTTGAAACAGGGTGGGGCTCAACCCTAATCAGTAGCTGCCATCTACAGGCGAAGAACTAGAGGTATAGAAGCATTGAACATGAGAATTTATCAGTATATTACAACTTATTCTTAAAGAATCTGCTAATGAAGTAAAATTAACTATCACAATACACTATTTAAATTTGATATTTTAGGATTTCTGGGGGGGGGGGAGGAGCTTCACCCCCCCCTGGTTATGATTTGGAAGACTCTTGGCATAGAACTTATGATGCACTGATATGACGAATGACTCAGATAGTGAAGATGATGATGGTGTCGGTGATACTGGAAACGATTCTAGTGATGGTGATATTATCAGAAAGAGCCTTACCTCCTACAACAATGCTGAGGCTTATGGAACATCTTCCTTCTTAGCTTGACAGAACACACAGAACAAGATGCAGAGTTTGCAACCAAAACAACATTTATATCTTCAAATATTAACTTTTCTATTCATCCATGTACAGGGTGGACCAAAAATCGTGAACAATGGGATATTCATACAGTATATTATTGTGAAAGGAAATGGCATAATCAATGCAGAAACTGTAATGAAATGAACAAGATACATTAAAGAGTGAAATAGGACAAGAATACCAGTAAGTGATTCCTTCATACACTTCACCAGTTTGTCCCCTTTCATGCACTGAAACGATAATGATGAGATGTTCCTCAATAGTAAATCTGCTTGTATCAGTCATTGTTTAACAGTTGGGCTGAAAAGTTCGTAGGCTGACTCAGATGGCGTTACTAGAATTAAATCCATGTGATTTTTACTTAGTACTAACCTTCAAAAGATACGTGTATAAATTTCACAGCTGCCGGATAATTAGTTCGTGAGATATAGCATTGTGAGTGAAGCAGCTTTTGTTATTGTGAAAAAATGGATAAAAAAGAATCTCGTGTGTTAATAAAGCATTGCTTTTTGGCGAAAAAAAAATACTGTTGAAGCCAAGGCTTGGCTTGATAAACATTATTCGGACTCTGCACCAGGAAAATCAACCGTTGAGAAGTGGTTTGCTAAATTTAAACGAGGCGAAATGAGCATCGAAGATGATGCATGCAGTGGACGCCCCAAAGAGGCTGTTACCGACGAAAACATCAAAAAAGTCCACAAAATAATTTTAAATGGTCGTAAAGTGAGGTTGATCGAGATAGCTGAGACTTTAAAAATATCAAAGGAACGTGTTGGACATATTGTGCATGAATATTTGAACATGCGAAAGCTGTGTGCAAAATGGGTGCCGCGCGTGCTCACAATCGATCAAAAGCAACAACGTTTTGATGATTCGGAGCAATGTTTAGTGATATTCAACCGTAATAAACACGAATTTTTCCGTCGATATATTACAATGGATGAAACATGGCTCCATAACTACACTCCAGAGTCCAATCGACAGTCAGCCGAGTGGACTGCACATGATGAACCGAATCCAAAGCGTGGAAAGACGCAACAGTCGGCTGGCAAGGTTATGGCATCAGTATTCTGGGATGCGCATGGTATTATATTCATCGATTACCTCAAAAAGGGCCAGACCATCAACAGCGATTATTACATAGCGTTGTTGGAGCATTTAAAGGATGAAATCACGAAAAAACGGCCCCATTTGAAGAAGAAAAAAGTGCTGTTTCATCAAGACAATGCACCGTGTCACAAATCAATGAAAACGATGGCAAAATTATATGAATTAGACTACGAATTGCTTCCCCATCCACCATATTCTCCAGATCTGGCCCCCAGTGACTTTTTCCTGTTTGCAGACCTTAAAAGAATGCTCGCTGGAAAGAAATTTAGCACTGATGAAGAGGTAATTGCCGAAACTGAGGCCTATTTTGAGGCTAAAGAGAAATCGTACTATAAAAATGGCATCGAAAAATTGTATGACCGCTATAATCATTGTATCGCCCTCGAAGGCAACTATATTGAATAATAAAATCGAATTTTGTCAAAAAAATATTTTTTACTATGTTCCTACGAACTTTTCAGCCCAACTGTTATAACACCTTGTCACTTTTGAAACACAAGGTGGGAAAGCAAACACGTGACCCGAACTCTGTGCCAGAGTTCTTAACGCAGCATGCTATAATGCCAGGTGCTCTGGGTTTGAATTCTGGCCTAGACACGTGTGTTCTTTGCCAGTGTTCCTTCATCAATTTCATAATTGCATTTCATCTTCGCAATTAGTAAAAAATTGGCAGAAAAGTGAAGTAAAATAAACCAAATCAATCAATCAACCAAACACATGATTAATGCAGACTGCCACAACATGGCTTTTAAGTAGCATTCAGATGGGTCTCAATTGGAAATCCTGACTCCTAACCACAGTATTGGGATTGACTGACCTCTATTGAAAAACAGATGAACTATTACCTCACATATGTGACAAGGATAAACATTTCTTTCAACCTACAATAACTTTTTTTTGTCAATTTTGCTTGTGAACAGTGGCGGTTGGTGGCCTGCATTCTAGAAACGAGATGGAGATCATGAGACAATTTGATTATAAATTTGTCATTCGGTAGCAAGTAGAATAAATAATTCATATTTTGGGAAATCAATCAACTACTTTGATTCGACTATTATTCAAAATTTTTGTGTTAACAACAAAAGTAAGAACTGAAGTCCACTACTATTACTACACAGCTTCCACAAGTGACTGAGGATAGAATGCAAGTGGTTTGTTTATCTCATACTCGAATGGTGCTTGTAGTTGGTTCGGAAATTATCGTAAAGTTTCATTGGCTGTTGGAGTTTGCATTGTCGTGACTGCTTCCAAATTCTGCACATGGATCAAAAAGACTCTCGGTATATATATATCAATATTGGTTGTGTGAAGGCATCAGACGATAGCAGAGATGAAACAACTGCATCCTAAATAGACCACAGCCAAAATATCTCGATTTGTTTCTAATTTGGAGATAGAACATTTCTATTATCAATGGATAATGTGTCCCTTCTGCCGTATCGGTATTATTACTGCAGTTGTTGCTTGTATGTTTTGCAGATAACTTCCCTCCCTTTCTTCACTGTCTACATTGCATTCCAAACCATGAGTGTACCATCATGGACAGTTCTGGGTTGTAATAATCTCATTGAAAGTTAACTTAAGGCAAGCAACCTAACCACACTCACTGAGCATTGCAAGTGTTAGATAAACCTACATTCTGACTTGGGCACCGCGGAAAAATCTTGAGACACTAAGGGTGCCATGAAACGAAAAGCTTTGGGAACCTCTGCCCTCAAGCCAGAAAAGAGAACCGTTTTCCTCTATGCAGACAGCACCTGCTGAACACAAATCGAGTTGTGTTTGTGAGCACAATGTAACCAGCTTCGGTCTGTTGAAGCGGCGCGGGAACATTTTATGTTTTGAAGGAGAAGGTGCTCAATGAATAACTATAATAATAAAAAAATAATTGCATTACAGATTTATTTGGGTATGCATGTGCGAATGCGAGAATAGGCAGAAACCACTACTGCTTTTAACTAATACATTTTTGCACTATAAGGCCAGCCGCACACCGGATCTGACACAACGAGTCGCAACGCGACGATACACAAAGCAACACGACGAGTCACAATGTGAGGATACACAAAGCGACACGAGTCACAATGTGACGATACACAAAGCGACACGACAAGGTAAGACGAGTCTTGTTGTGTTCTTCATACTTTAATTCCGCCCATGGCAGTGTCCCATGACAAGATAACGTTAGAAATTGCTAACAAAAATTAAGTTGGGAAGGGTGAAACACGATAGTGTGCATGAGGTAACGGAGAATCAGGGATACTGCCATAGAAGCCAATTATTCCTGGCAACAAATGTTAATTTTCATTACTACCAGGGACGTTTCTATCCCCCTACCATTTTGGCACTTTACATGTAAATATAATTGATTTGTGATAATTTGTTTGTACAAAAATTAAATATGTTGTATAAGAAAAATCACTAAGAAATACATGAAAATATGAAATTTCAGTACAGCCATTGAAGCTTTGGAAACACTTTTTTGTGTGAGGAAATGAGTAATCAATTGCGTAGCTTAGTTTCACATTGTATTTCTGGTAATTTTTCATTATGATGTTAATTTATCTCCTCTCAAAAGAGAGTAGATTTTCTTTTAAATATATTTCCTGTTTACACATGAATCCAGGAATAGATGAACCCCTACAAAAAAGGAAGAAATTTAATTCGTGAACTGCAAACACATTGTTAATCGAGCAATAAATATCAAACTGGCCTGAAGATTGCTTTCCTTGTACAATGTACGATACATTTTGTAATCAAGCTACATTTTTAACCTTGACCCCAGCATCAAACCTACATATAATATGTGCTGTCAAACAATACAGCGATGAGTCACATGCAGGTGGTGCACTGAGAACAATGGATTCGCACATTTTCAGAGTGTTTTGTCACATTGTGATCCTTCAAGACCAAATTCCCAGGACTTCACTGCTTTGTCGCAAGCTGTCGCATTGTGACTCGAGTCAAATGTTTCATCCGGTGTGCGGCAGCCCATAAGGGCCACATGTTAAACGTTCCCCCGAGTCAGTTTGCAACAAAAATGACTCATCACATCACGTCGTGTCGGATCCGGTGTGCGGTGGGCCTAAATAGTGTCTCATAGTGACTTTTTGGCCCACATAAATAGGATGCGTTAAATTTTGCAATGTGTACCGGTAGCATTATGAACAACCTGATGTGAGTTAATTGATGACTTTACTATAAGTAAAGACTCAAAGCATCCGAGTATTATTCAACAGGCAGTTAGTATTTCCAAAATGATTTTTTTTTAAAAAAATGGATGTCTAGTAACAGTAAATTAGAATTCCAACGAAACTACTGTCAAACTATGAACCAGCGAAGTGTAGCAATTGCAAACACTTTCCTGGATCCTCCCTCATTTGCTGAAAGACCAGATCCATCCTTTCAACGTAAGATCCACAAGTAGCCTTTGTATTAAAGTATTGTTTAGCATGCTGCCATAACTGGTTCTTAGTCTAAAAATCTTGTCTGTGAATGCCATACAAGAGACCATCTTATTTCCCATAAAGATCAACATTATCCAGTGCTTGAAGTGTTTGTGTACATGGTGACAGCATCTTAGTGACCAGCTAGGTACATTAAAATGCAGAGTGCCCAGTCAGCATCGCACTTGAATTTTCAAATTCAGTTTTAAAGATGTTTCATTAATGTCTCATCTTCACTTTTTGGCCACTTTTGAGTAAGCGCATAGATGATGATGTGATGATATGATGAAATTGATGAAGGGACAGTCACAAAGAACACCCATGCCCAGGATGGGATTTGAACCCGGTGGTGGCCCTGGTGGAGTAAAGTATATACAGGGTGACACAGAAAAACGGGAACTTTGGAAAAACCCACCAGACACCAGAGAAATCAGATAAAAAAACATATATTGACAGAAATAGAACTGTTAAAACTTGCCATTTAAGATACAGTAATCCACAGTATCACTTTTTGAAAATTACATCCTTAAGATGGAGTCCTTTGCTAGCTCTGCATTCTTGCAATCTGCCAGTGAGGTCCCTCATTGATTCTGCAACATGTCAGGTGGGATGGCATGAATTTCGTCTTTAATTTGTTGCTTCAATTCATCCCTTGTTCTTGGCCGAGTCATGTACACCTGACTCTTAAGGTGGCCCCACAAGAAGAAATCACATATGGACAAATCCGGGGATCTTGGTGGCCAGGGAATGTCACCAAATTGAGAGATAACACGATTACCAAACAATAGCAGGTGCAGCAAAAGTTTTCAGCATCTCAACATACCGCTCCGAATTGACAGTCAATGTGCTTTGTTCTCCATTTTTGAAAAAGTAAGGTCCGATGACCCCGTGTGACGAAACTGCACACCATATCGTCACCTTGCTGCTGTGTAAAGGGCATCATGAAGTTCCTGAGTGTTGCTTGTTCAGAAAGTCACTGTCCTCGTTTATCTTAGTCAACATTTGTTCACAGAATTTCAAACGCAACTGGTGATCGTTTTTCGTTAGTTGTTGCACGATCTACAGCTTGTATGGATGACATTTCAAATCTTGGGAGAATTCAGCGAACACTCTCTCTAGACAACCTGACCGCAGCTGCTTGCTTCCGAACTGAACACCGTGGGTTGTGTGAGACTGCATCACGCACAGTCTCTATATTCTGTGGAGTACGAGCATTTCACTGTTGTCCTGTTGGTTTATTTTTCATAGCCGATCCTGTCTCTTCAAAGTTTTTTATCCACGTTTTTATTGCGTGTTTCGAGGAATACTACCATGATGCCCTACACTGAAAAAACGTCAGAACTGCCTCTGCGCAACTTGCAAACTATCATTGTTTTTGTAAAACATTTTTATGGCGAAAGCATGATGTTGACCATTCCACTGATCCATGATTATGGCAAGGTTGTCTGTTGCTCAAGATACTGTTATACAGTGCTGCCAACTATGCAGTGTTGCCAGCTATGCTTTTAAAAGTTCCAGTTTTTCTGTGTCACCTTGTGTTTTTGTTGTTTGTGCATTTTCTGTATTTTGGTAGAAAATCAAATAAGGCACATAATGCAATTTCATAAGGATGATTGTCAGTTGACTAATGGCTATTTCCATAAGTGTCTCTTAAAAAATTAATTACTTCTAATTCAATCTTGTATTAATTAATAAATTAGATGTTTTAGGACTCATTTCAAATGCATAGTGCAACGACCCAAGTTACGTCGTAGCAAAAGATTTATTGTTTATTTCTTTAATGTATGTACATGTTCGCTTGAATAAATGTTATTCTGTAAGTGTATCACATGTATAGGAAAGCCTGTATTGTCATATCTAGTGTTATCACATATGTTGGCAACTCCGCAAAGATAAGGAATTTGAGTTTTTGTAGGCTTTTTGGGTTTTGAAAGAAAAATATGAAGGATGACTTTATGGTAAGTCTAAGTTTGGTTATTGCAAGTCCTTTTGTGATAATATTGTGATTATTTAACAGCTTATAATCTGTTGGAAATAGCAGAGCTGGAATTAAATTAAAAAATTGGCCTCTGTAAGGCTTGTGTAAAGTAAGTATTTTCGTGGAAGTGTCTTTTAAACGCATGTTGTTAAGAAGTTGCTAGTTAAAGCTATTGCTGTCAATAAATCGTTAATTATGTGGCATTAAGACTATTACTTAAATCCAGCAGCTGTGTGTAGAAGAGTGCTCATACTCCTAGCCGGGAGACGTAGCAAAAATTTTGGCTCCGCAACGTGAGGGTTCGATAACAATAAGGTTTCAAACGGAACTTATAAGGTTTAAAAGCACAAGTGATCTAATTGTGATAGTGTTAGTGTGAAGGATACAGTGTTGATGTTCCGAGTGAAGATAATTCATCCTTACGAGAATCACGAAGGTATATAGGTGGAGTGTTAGTATGAATAGTGGCACGAGTCTGAGGAGCAAGTCCAAGAAGACCATGGGTCCCGAATTGGAATTTGGTTGCTGTGAAGATCTGGCTGATGACAAGGAGTACTTTCAGTGTTCCCAGTGTTTGAAATATAAGCAGTTTAATTGTGATGGACAAGACGTGGTAACTTCAGAAGGTGACCTGATTTGTAGTAACTGGCAGACGACTGTTCCCAAAGATATTGAGCCTACGCTTTCACCTCCTGAACGGTTGATCCTTGAGTGGCTCAAAAGGGAGAAAGAAGAACCAAAGAAAGAAAAAGAAGAACAAATAAGAAAGAAAGAGGGAAAAGGTAAAGGAGACAGCTAAAGAAGAAGCTCAGAGAAGGCGAGAACTTGAGTCTTTGATAGAAAAGCAAGATCAAAGGAGAAGGAAAGAGAAAGAAGAAGATGAAGAGAAATGTACGGAAGACCAAGTTGAAGGACTGAGAGAAGAGCTTCAGAATATTAAAGTAAGAACCAGCAAGAATTAGAAAAGGTAACCGAGAGAGTCAATGAGAAAGTTGGACTGGAAGGAGCAAGTGGATGAAAACTTAAATAATTGCCTCGAATTAATCCAGACAGTCATAAATAAGGAAGGACCAGTTGACATCCAGCCCGAAAAGTTGACAACATTAGACACTACAGTAGATGCTTTTGGACAAGAATTACAGGCTTCTGTTCAGACCATGAGCGAACAAACAAAAGCCATTCAGAAAGCAGTGCAGCATCAGAAGACAATAGTAGAAAAGACTCTAAGTGACGCTAGAAATAGTTTTTCTTGTACGAGGGGTGACTGAAAAGTTCTCGTCCTACCCATGATGCATATATCGTAGCTGAATGTTACTTTAGCTAATCATAATATATGCCTTTGCAAAGCCACATACCAAATTTCATAGTACTATCTTTTTTTGTTTTTCAGATTTTGACGTTTGAAGTGAAGACGGTGAGCATTTTCTGAAAAATGGATAAAGTGAGCATTCGTGGGGTTATCCAATACCTCCTGAAAAAAGGCATGAGTGGACAGGACATCCACAAGGACATGATGGAAACATTGGGGGAGGATGCCCCATCTTATTCTACTGTGAAAAAGTGGGTGGCGGAATTCAAGAGAGGGAGCACCTCTGTCCAAGATGCACCTCACAGTGGAAGGCCGGCAACGGCCTGTACTGAAGAAAACATCACAGCAATACAGGATCTTGTTATGGCAGACTGGCGAGTGACAGAACGTTACATCGCAGAGAAAGTGGGGATGTCCCAGGAACGCGTTGGACACATACTAACAGTTGTGCTGGACATGCACAAGGTGTCATGACGATGGGTCCCGAAAATGTTGAGTGCTGAGAACAAACGTCAGAGACACCTCTTGTCTGCAGCAAACTTGACCCTCCTTCAGGCTGATCCTGAGACATTTCTTCAATGTTTTGTAACCATGGACGAAGCATGGGTCCACCACTTTCAGCCAGAGTCCAAGGTGCAATCAAAACAGTGGAAACACCCCTCCTCCCCCACCCCCAAAAAGTTCAAGTCAGTGAAATCAGCTGGCAAGGTGATGGTCTCTGTTTTTTGGGATGCGAGGGGTGTCATCCTGGCTGAGTATCTAAAAAAAGGTGAAATGGTGAACGGTGCGTATTATGCTGCTCAACTGAAGCGTTTGAGGGAGGCCATCAAGGTGAAACGTCGTGGAATTTTGAAGAAGCGCGTCCTTTTCCACCAAGACAATGCACGCGTGCACACGTCCACCATTGCAATGTCCGCCATCGAGTCCTGTGGCTTCGAACTGCTTTGACACCCTCCCTATTTGCCAGACTTGGCTCCCTCAGACTTTCATCTGTTTCCTAAACTCAAGCAACACCTCGGTGGAATCAATTTTCCATCAGATGATGACGTCATGGCTGCGGTGGAGGACTTTTTTGCAGTGCAGGATGAAACGTTCTACAAGGAAGGTATCATGGGCCTGCAGCACTGGTGGCAAAAGTGTGTGGTGCTGAAAGGGGACTATGTTGAAAAATAGTCATGAACGATTGAGCTCCTGGCAACCCTTCATGGGTAGGCTGAGAACTTTTCAGTCACCCCTCGTATGTACGCATTGCTTGCATTGTAGAATTATTTTCCTGTAGTTTATGGTTATTATAAGCATAAGAAAACAGTTTTTCTTTGTGACGTTTCAGGAGAACACATGATTCCTTCATCAGACATTTATTTTCGTTTTGACTAAAGATACAGTTATAACAATGGTTAGTAATTTTTTAAACAAAAATAATCCCTTATATAATGGATGTTGTCAATGTTACATTGTTGTAATATAGCAACTCCACTGTGGAAAGAAGCAGTCTGTTTTATTTTTATTTCAGATAAATTTTTTTTTGATCACATTATTTTTTATTTAAAATTATGAATCCCAAATATCATCAGGTAATTCAAATTCATCATTGTTTTCACAAAGTCTCTTGATGTTTTCTGTTACATTAAATTTTAAAGATGGTGGCTTACTCCATTTGTGAAAAAGAAAACTCCATACTGGATCTATGTTACCATTTTCATTATTTAATTTATTCCAGTGTTCTTCTGCAATGAACGAAGCTTCCCAAACATTCAACTCTGTGTTTCCAGTCATTTTTTTTAAAACCCTTCTCTTTTTAATCAAATGCTTCTAATCGATGATGTGAGTTGACAAACCTGTTATTGGGTTTAGATTTATAATGTCCAAATCGTGTTTGTGCCATCTTATTGCCATTTTCCTTGCTGTTTGTCCCACATAATTTAATGAATTCAAAATGAGAAACCCTCTACCAGATGTGGAAACCACAGGAATATATAATATAAGTTGCTCAAAGGATTATGTGGGACAAACAGCAAGGAAAATGGCAATAAGATGGCACGAACACGATTTGGACATTATAAATCTAAACCCGAGAACAGGTTTGTCAACTCACATCATCGATGAGAAGCATTTGATTAAAAAGAGAAGGGTTTTAAAAAAATTGGCGGGAAACACAGAGTTGAATGTCTGGGAAGCTTCGTTCATTACGAAGAACACTGGAATAAATTAAATAATGAAAATGGTAACATAGATCCAGTATGGAGTTTTCTTTTTCAGAAATGGAGTAAGCCACCATCTTTAAAATTTAATGTAACAGAAAACATCAAGAGACTTTGTGAAAACAATGATGAATTTGAATTACCTGATGATATTTGGGATTCATAATTTTAAATAAAAAATAATGTGATCAAAAAAAAAAATATCTGAAATAAAAATAAAACAGACTGCTTCTTTCCACAGTGGAGTTGCTATATTACAACAATGTAACATTGACAACATCCATTATATAAGGGATTCCTTTTGTTTAAAAAATTACTAACCATTGTTATAACTGTATCTTTAGTCAAAACGAAAATAAATGTCTGATGGAGGGAGCGTGTGTTCTCCTGAAACGTCACAAAGAAAAACTGTTTTCTTATGCTTGTAATAACCGTAAACTACAGGAAAATAATGACGCTTGAAAGTTAGAGGTTTCTCTAAAACAAGAAATCAAGGAACAGACCGGCTTGTTCGTCCAAAGAGTTAACGATTTGGAGATGCAATTCCATAGTTTACAAATTCAAACCGATGTTGTTATACCTGAGGGTTTTGCAAGAGTTTCTCCTGAATTGCAAGTTTTGAATCCAGAAGCGGGTGTTTTTGAATTACCTTCTCCCACTAGAAAACATTCTGGCCATAAAGATCCAGTTATTATTGAGGGAAGAAAGAGAAGCCGTGAGGGTGGAAGCTCTGATGAATCACCACCTAGAAGAAGGCAGGGATTTAAGATGCCTCGCCCAGACGACATAGTTCACATTCCAAAATTCAACGGGGATATTGAACCCCAGTCTGTGGAAAAATATCTTCGCGAATTGTTCGAATTGTTACAAGTCCCTCAGAACTATCGCTTAGAGTTATTGACTCGTGTCTTCACAGGCAAAGCTGAACATTGGCTGTCAGGAAACATTGACAACTTTATAGTTTATGCTGACTTTTGTGACAAATTCGGTTAGGAATTTGCATCAAGAAAGGCAAAGCAGTCAGAAATAGATGATACTGTCGGCTAGTACATGAAAAAATGGAAAGTTACGCCTGGAGTGTATATGCTGCATATCAAAACCTGTCTGACAAAGTCATAAACCTGATAATAGGGCAGTTACTCTACAGAATTAGAAGTCTGTGTTTAGCTCATGCTCCTAAATCCATTGACGAGTTGGCTCACTTTCTGAAGGACCTTGATATGTATGATGATAAAGAAGCTTGGAAGCGAAGAGAAGAATTTAAAAGGAAGGATGCCAATGATCAGAAGAACTTCAAGGTGAGAAATGTTCAGAACCAAAACCCTAGATCTGGTAGTTGGTTTCCTAGATGAAATAGATTTAATAACACTAGACAAGATCAAAGGTTTGAACGAACTAGGGATGAAGAAGATAGGACAAACTTTAATAGGAACATATATCGGAACAGAAAAACCCGAAATAGAAGTGATGGAGATTCCAGAGGGAGTAGCCCGAGTTCATATAGAAGATACTCGCCTCCAAATAGATCAAGATTAGAAGAGCTTCCTGAAACCGGACTGAACGATTTAACTTCTGAACAAGAACAAGCTGTGGCTACGGCTAAAGAATTCTATCAGAGCCAAAGGTCACAGTCATCTCAGACAAACTAGAGCCTTGTCTGGATGCTTCATTCCAGTTTGGGCAAGGGACTTTAGAGGAGCGACTCTACCATACAATTAGAGATATCCAGGAAATACAGGTAAACTTTCAAATCACAGAGACTGAAGGGGAAGGAATGATGCCAGAAATGAGAATGGCTCGGGAAAGAAGGAAGATATATAAGTCACTGATAGTACGGACTAAACTGATGGACATTCCCGTGACTTGCATTATTGATACAGGGAGCAATTGTTCAGTACTAAGCTATGCCATTTGGACCAAATTAGTAAACAGTCTACCTGGAATGCAGCTACAGAATGTTCCAGAAGTAAGACTTGTTGACTTCTAGGGCAGTCTAAAGAAGAGGGTGTGTGGTAGCCGATCTGTTGAGATAGAGATAGGAGGAATGAACTTCAACACTGAAGTTTTTATATTAAAAGGCTTTGGTACCGATATTTTATTTGGAATGCCATTTTTACAGCAGCACGAAGCCGAGATTAGTTTCCGAAAGAATGTAGTAAAGTTACACTTTGGTACAACTCCTAATGCTATGTGCTGACATTGTCCGGTACATCCAGAGAATCCAAGAATAGGAAGAAGATAAATGGATGTGTAGCCTCATTGGACCTTAGAGAGAAGGTTGCTGCAGTTGACATATCTGATTTTCAACGAGTGGAGTTGTTATCTGTGTAATGGACTATCAATGTGCTGCCTCTGTAAGGCTTGTGTAAAGTAAGTATCTTCGTGGAAGTGTCTTTTAAACGTGTGTTGTTAACGAGTTGCTAGTTAAAGCTATTGCTGTCAATAAATGGTGGCCGCGGTGGCTCAGTCGGTAACGCGTCTGACTACCATGCTAAAGGTCCCGGGTTCGATCCCCGGCCGGTTCAAATCCGGGAACTTTTCTAACGGTGGAAGCGGTCCCGGCGCCCACCCAGCGTCGAATAACATGGGTACCTGGGGGAAACCCTGGGGGGTAAAGGCGGTCAGGGGCATGATGCTGATCACATCACCCTCACTCATGACCGGATCAAGAAAGTGTGGGGCGTTACCCCCACACCCCCTATACGCCTACATGGCGTGGTGCTATGCACAGGGGAACACTTTACTTTTTTTTTTTTTTTTTTTGCTGTCAATAAATGGTTAATTATGCGGTATTAAGACTATTACTTATACCCAGCAAGCCCTGGGTGTAGAAGAGTGCTCATACTCCTAGCCGGGAGATTCATGGTCTTTCTTAGCCTATATGTTCAATGAAAAAAAATTCTGGCTTCTTAAAAAAAAAAATATGGTGCCTGATTTATTTTTAATTTTTTCTACCCCTGCATTCAACCATTCATGAACAACTACTTTTGTACACAGTGCATATTCAGAAAGGTTAATTCTTTACTTACCTTGTCAGTTTTATTTCCTACCACCATCTTTGCAATGTTGGTTGTTGAATACCTATCCAGATCGGACAGGAACATTTCAAGCTTTGCTAATGTTTCCTTTCTGCCCACATCGTAAACCAAAATGGCTCCCTTTGCATCATGGTAGTAGCTGGGAGGCAAACTATGATATCGTTCCTGCCCAGCTGTGTCCTGACACAAACAAGATGCATTAAGAAAGAATTGTTAATGGGTGGAACATAAAATATACAAGTTATGATCTATATTTATAACAACAGGAGACCATACATTTATTTTTACATTACCCAAAGGGCAATCTGTAAATTCCAAATAATGAAATTACACCTGTTATTGTGTATTCTAAAATTAGTAGGGTACACATGAGCAGAGGTACTGGGTACAGGGTGCACAGTTACCATGGCACCTGCATTTTTATCAGTTCTATATTTTTTTTAACATTTAGAGTTCGCTTATGGAAATTTCCATTATTTTTTTTTTTAAGTAAGGAGTACAATTGCATTTTTTAGTGTTTGTGTCTTTTCTGTATCAAGTGTATCATTAAATCAGAATAAACATGCCATTATAAACTCTTGCACTTTTACTAGCTGAATTTTAAAATCTACACTGACACGATAAGTCGGCCATTAGAATGTATTAGACAAAACATGATTTGGGTAAGGGAAAAATCATACAGGCCATCTTGAAAGCTGGTATCTTGGAGGTAATTCAAGTTATTAATGCTATTACCACTTGAGCCTTCTTCATACAGAAGGTCCAACGCTCCGGTCCAAAAATTAATTATTTTAAATCCAATCTTGTATTAATGAATTAATTGTCTTAAGAATCATCTTTCAAATTGTGTACCTTTATCTTAATTTGATTCATGGTTTTTAGCTACCAAGAAAAAGGGACTCGTGCCTGAATTATTTTTAGTTCTGTCCACACCTGCACATGAAACACGTTGCACAAATGCATAACATTACAAACAAATATATTGACAGAAGTATATGCCCAATTAGTCTTCCTTTTTTTAAAATTTCAAAGCTTTGTAGAAAGACAAATTTGTCAGTCTATTTAGTACAACCCTGTCATTGACTACAATAGTTCAATTCCTAACAAAAAAGTAAAAAAAAAAATAAAAAAGCAGGAAAAATCTTGTTATTAAAAATCTACGAAATCACTGTCAAATTATTGCAATGCAATTGTTGCAATGAAAGCATGACCTTCATTCTTCAAAAATGTGTGTTAACTAATTGCCCTTAACCTTTTGAGTCCCAAGGCCATTTTCACAAGTAAGCCTCTCGGTCCCGAGCCGATTTTGAGCAAAATGCAGAGTTTCAATTAAATGAGTGTAGATCGGAGACTAATTGCCCTAGAGAGATGAGGGATATACCGTTGTACGCGGAATGAACCAGAGATTCAGACAATATGAAATTTATGCAAATTCGACGTATATATGGAGGGGAAAAGGGGGGAAATCCCCTGAAAATACTTGTTTTTTTTTTTAAAAAATGGGGATTCGCCCCCCCCCCCCCCCCGAAAAAAGGATTTGAAAAGTTCAAAATGCACATAGAAATGATCGCTGGCATGTAGGGAACACAAAGATATTTGCATTATTATCATATGACCAATGTAACTTGAGTTGTACATCCCAAAAAGGAATGGTCGGCACGACACTGATTCAAGCTTCAAAATGCAGCGGTACCTTGAAATGACTTTAGCTCAGAGACTATTTGCCCTGGAGATATGAACTATGTACCGTTGTACGCAGAATGAATCACAGATTCAGACGATATATAATTTATGCACCTTCGGCGTATATATGGAGGGGGAAAGGGGGGAAATCCCCTGAAAATACTTTTTTTTTAAAAAAAATGGGGTTTCGCCACCCCCCGCCCCCCCGAAAAAAAGGATATGAAAAGTTCAAAATGCACATAGTAATTATCGATGGCATGTAAGGAACAGAAAAATATTTGCATCATTGTCGTATGACCAATGTAACTTGAATTGTATCCCCAAAAGGAATGGTGGGCACGCCACTGATTCAAGCTTCAAAATGCAGCGGTACCTTGAAATGACTATAGCTCAGAAACTAAATGCCCTAGAGATATGAAAGATATACCGTTGTACGCAGAATGGATCACAGATTCAGACGATATATAACTTATGCACATTCGGCGTACATATGAAGGGGGAAAGGGGGGAAATCCCCTCAAAAATACTTTTCTTAAAATAATGGCGTTTCCCCCCGCCCGCCCCCCAAAAAAATTTCAAAATGCACAAAATGCAAAATTTATGCAAATTTGGCGTATATATGGAGGGGGAAGGGAGAAAACCCCCAAAAATTAATTTTTAAAAATTGTTGAAATGTTTGAAATTTATATTTTCCCTTGAAAAGAGAAGTCCCTTTTCCCGCCTTTTCACCTCCATTTTCATGAAGAAAAAAAGGTGCAAGAAACATTTCTGTTAAATACATGTGTTAGGAACAATATAAAAGAAAAAAACGAAATTCTAGCCAAAAATAGAAAAGTTATAACGTAAAAACTACGACCTTGACACAGCGTCTCGATCGAGACGCTTGGGACCGTGAGGGTTACAGTTGGGTATCTCGTTCGAGACGCTTGGGATCCAAAAGGTTAAAGAATAAAATTCACATGAGGTGGAAACCACTGTATTATTTGTTAAGGCTTTTGTTTAATTGAATGCCCATATGCATGCAGTAGTATCCTGGGTACGTGGTCTGTTAAAAAAAAATACCAGACTTTTGTCATAGCATCCAAACCATTTTTTGTAATGAGTTCTGGCAGGTGGCTTGGTCTAGAGGCAACCTTCAGAAACAGACTGTCACTTGCCACATCATGCCATACTCACCAGTAGCCCAGTTAGAACCACCGAAGCAAACACGTGCAGTAACCTCTCGCCCAGTTAGCTTCACAGCAGTGAAGATGAAGGACCAGGCGGAGCAGCGTGTTTGTGTGAAATTTTGCTTTAAACTGGGGAAATCTTTAAGTGAAACTTGTCTAATGCTTCAGCAAGCCTTTGGGATGGACTGTATGAGCCGATCACAGTGCCATGAGTGGTTTCAACATTTCAAAGAGGGCAGAACATCGATCGATGAAGATTCAAGATCAGGATGATCTTCGACGTCAAAAAACAATGAACACATGGCTGTTGTTCGGTCATTATTTGTGAAAATCGTCATTTGACTATCACAAAGGTTGCTGAGGAAGTCGACATCAGGATCGGGGGTCATGTCATGCAATTTTGAGGGATGCTGTATGCAGAAAAATGCCTAGCTATGGAAAAACAAGAGTTGGGTGTTGCACCATGACGTGCCAAGTCATGCACCACTGCTTGTCGGCCACTTTTTGACTGCTTATGTGATAACCGTCGTGCCCCACCCACCTTACTCTTCAGATTTGACCCCTGCGGACTTTTCTGTTTCCCTAGTTGAAGAAAACTTGAAAGGACGTCGATTTTGCAAGTGTAGATGAAATTCAGCACAACGCGACAACACCGATGGGAGCTATTCTGAAAAACGCATTCCAGGAGGCATCCGAACAGTGGCAGAAATGATGGGAACACTCCATTGCAAGCATGAGGGAGTACTTTGAAGGGGACAAGCACGTGTATTGTTGTAATTGCGGTAATAAAGTTTGCATTGCAAAAGTCCGGTCTTTTTTTTTAACAGCCCATGTAAGTGGCGGAAGGGTTATGACACTATTTTTGTCTAATATCCCATTAAAAACTATCTAATACAGGAGAAGAGGGCAAAATAGGAATGGCTACTAAAAAAGGGGAACCATTACCCATCTGCAGGCACAATGGGTACTTTAGTTTAAAATTTATATTTTAGAAAAATGAAAAAAAGATTTTGTATGCAGATAACACATCTTACTTATGGAAAACAAACGAAGAATGAGTCCATATATCTAACACCATATGACTATTAAACATGGTTAGAATGAACATAAACCCAGTCAATTCATATACCTAAAAGAGGCACATGTACAAGCATATCTAACATATCAGTGTTGGGTCACTTCATTAAAAAATTGACTCAACATTTTCTTAAGCCAGTGAGAACACAATACACAATCTACTGGTACTTACCCATATATTTAATTTGACAGCATTCCCATCTACTGTAATTGTCTTTACTTTGAAGTCCACTCCGATAGTTACATTTTGATCTTGATCAAAGTTATCTTCGGTAAACCGCAGAAGGAGGCTGAAGAAGTTGAAAACAATTCATATTTACAATCATGTATTATTATTATTTATACAATACAGTAATATTCTAAGATCAAAAACACACAAATGCCTAATCATCATAAAAGCATGTGTTTTGAATTTAATCATGAAATCACTTACACACAGAGTAATAGTACCACAAATGAAAATATTTTTCATGGCAGCAGTAACACTTCATACTAAAAGTCAGTTCCGGCGATCCTCTGCACTTCCATGGTTTATGAAGATTTAGTTTCTTATGAACATAGGTAGGGGCATGCATATTTCGTTTTTGATGAAAAAACGAAATGTGAAAAAACACATTGTAGTGTTAATTTTTCATGTTTTTGAAAGGTGTGAGATACATTTTGTGACCTTATTTTGTCACGAAATAATGCGAAATGAACTGCAAAAAGCGAAATTAACTCTTAAACACTAAATTTAGGGTTTATTCACCAACGCGACACCTTCTGAGGTCTGAATTATCCTGAGAGTTATGCAATTCCTGGAAAATGATTAATTCTGCTGTTAATATTGGAGAAGCAAAAATGGACTCCTTTACATAGAAATAAACTTAATACTCTGATAACTACATAAATGTGATATTAGAAGTGAAATTTTAATTCAGTGGAATAAGTGTAGTTTTTAAATCAAATTTAGGATTATATTCACAATTTTAAAACCAAAATGTCTTTTTATATACCACTTTTCATCCAATTTTTCACCGCTATAACACTATTTTATTTTATTTACCGCTTTTGAACCTGAAATTGGCTCAGTTTTTGTACCGAAATTTTGCTTTTTTATTTACCAAAAATATGTGCCTCTAAACATAGGTTTTATGTGGCACTATTTATCACATTAAGACATAATTGTCAGCCTGAGTGATGTGTTCCACATGTGAGGAATTATGTATTATACATGGTAATCTTGGAAAGCTGTTTACAAATTGCCAATGCCTTTATAGTTTACGACTTGTGGAAGAAAACAAAATTTATTGGAAAGAAAGTTGCATGTGCTTCCCTTATGTTTAAATGTATATTATTAAAAGGAATAAGGTGATTATGTGTGGTGGCAGGTGGTAATCTTGTTCAGGCATCAGTGACGTAACGGTTCTTCGCAAGTTTTATAGGAACTAAGGGAAGTGCTTTATAATACTGAAAAAAGTTGTGGAAGTAAGTTTAAAGCTCGGAGAAATTAATTAACAAAGTTCAAAGCTTCACTAATAATTATTATTTACCTGAGAAATTATGATGTGAAATGTAACTTACGGAAGCAGACATTCTTGGTACCTGGTTGACTAAATAAAGACCAAGATTTGGTGGATTTCTAAACATAGGTTTTATGTGGCACTATTTATCACATTAAGACATAATTGTCAGCCTGAGTGATGTGTTCCACATGTGAGGAATTATGTATTATACATGGTAATCTTGGAAAGCTGTTTACAAATTGCCAATGCCTTTATAGTTTACGACTTGTGGAAGAAAACAAAATTTATTGGAAAGAAAGTTGCATGTGCTTCCCTTATGTTTAAATGTATATTATTAAAAGGAATAAGGTGATTATGTGTGGTGGCAGGTGGTAATCTTGTTCAGGCATCAGTGACGTAACGGTTCTTCGCAAGTTTTATAGGAACTAAGGGAAGTGCTTTATAATACTGAAAAAAGTTGTGGAAGTAAGTTTAAAGCTCGGAGAAATTAATTAACAAAGTTCAAAGCTTCACTAATAATTATTATTTACCTGAGAAATTATGATGTGAAATGTAACTTACGGAAGCAGACATTCTTGGTACCTGGTTGACTAAATAAAGACCAAGATTTGGTGGATTTCATGCAAGGCTCGAAGGTGGTTTCATGCTCAAGACCACATATTGAGTGATCAGGTGCTTAAAACATTTAGGGCAATTATTTTAATGCAGAGATACCTAAACCTCGCCCACCTAACAACGAAAGCATTTAGTGACAAAATACCCCATCCCACCCCACATATATGAAGTAGATATCACCAACAGTCTATGTTCAGGATGACAGTAAACGAATGGCTGCTAGCAAACAAACATATGGCAGTACGAAAAAAAATCATTCTTCAGAAAACATGCAAGATGCGATCACTAAAACACTGAAGCATGTGTTACCAGACATTCGATTCAATTCAATGGTCTTTATTCTTGGGCAAGGTTCAGCAAATGCTGATCTACCACCTAACCTAACCTAGCAAACACATAGAAAATACCTGTGTATGCACCATGATAAAATCGGAATTAAGCAATCGCAACTAGTTTTTTGATTGATTGAGTTGGTGTATTAAGTCCACTTTATGCACAGTAAAGCTAATCAGGATGGACCTACAGTTTAAAGTGGGATCCGAACCACTATGTGCCTCCATCAGGTATCGAACCTGGGACCCATTCATTGCAAGGCGACGACGCAACCATTGCGCCATTGGGGAGGACCTAATGGGGACTAGGGCCATCCGTAACCTTGCTGTGATGCAAATTCTACCTGCAGCTGTGAAATTCACCAATGAGCATGGTTGGAGTACTGATAGTAATTTTGCTTTTTTGTTGGATGGGGACTGTCGACTGTATTGGTGTTAGAATTTCCATGTGTTATTTAGCTTTGTGGGTGTGCATATAATGATATTTTGTTTAATAAAAGTGAAAGTGCTCTAGGATATGGGGGATACAATGAATTCAATGAACACTGGCTCACAAATGTACTTCAGCCGATCAATGAAATATTCTTGCCTGTATGTAGCTCTTGTAGTATGAGAATTGTGTGCCACACAACGAAAAGTGCATATTTATAAGGTATGTACACTACCAACAAAAAGTTTAAGACCAGCAGGAAAAAGTGCCAAAAATTAGCAGAAATGAATGTATTTTGTAATTAATGTACAAGAAACAGATGTAAGAATCTGCTTGGCAATGTACAAACATAGGTACATCCACTATACATAATAATGTCACCTCATATTTTGCTTTCATCAATATGTCCGCCATGGGCCTTAATGACAGAAGCGCAAACACGTGGCATGCGCTCCAATAGTTTGTCCAGATAGGATGGTTGAATGTTACGCCAGGCATCGTTGATGAATTCCCATAGCTGTTGAGTGTTGCTGGGTACCTTCTTCCTGATGTCCCTATCGATTTGGTCCCATAGCAGTTCAATTGGTGAAAGATCAGCAGACTGTGGTGGCCACATCATGAGAACTAATGCCCCTTCTGTTGCCTTGCGTTCCAAATACCGCATGCACAATTTGGATGTATATTTGGGATCATTATCTTGTTGGAAAATAAACCCATTACCAACAAGACGACAACCAGAGGGGATGGCATGGTGCACCAATATCTGATGATACCCTTCTTTTACTAATGTTCCCTGAATTTTATGAAGGTCTCCCGTCTGGTTTCCGGCAAAACATCCCCATACCATTACACTTCCACCCCCATGTTTCACTGTGGGAACAAGACACTCTTCTTTCATTCTCTTGCCGACCTTTCGATGCACAAAGGTTCGCCTATTGTTGCCATACAATTCATATTTGGATTCGTCGGTCCAGAGTACCCGTTTCCAGTTATCCACAGACCAACCTTGGTCCATTTTAGCCCAGGCCAATCGTTTCGTCTTGTTCACACGTCGTAACAATGGCTTTCTAGCAGCTACTCTGCCATGCAGCCCTTCTTCACGCAACCTATTCTTCACCGTTGACACAGACACAGGCATCACTCTGCTGTTATTCAGGGAAGCAGCGATGACTATTGCTGTTAGGTGCCTGTTCCGTTTGCTAGTTACTGTAATATATCTATCGTCAGCTGCAGACGTTACACGAGCTCTTCCACTACGTGCACGGTTAGCATGACTGTTGGATTTACGGTATCTGTCCAATGCACAATGAACACCAGTCTTGGAAATATTTAGTTTTCTTGCTATTTCGCGTTCCGAATAACCTTCATTTTTCAGCGCACATATCATAGCACACATTTCAACCGAAATTGCATGTACCCGACGATGACGGGCCATTTCACACAGCTCCACTTACCTTGCACACCTCACACACAATAATGGGCTCTCAATGTTGCCTGCATGAACAGCAACTGACTCTGAGCCACTGATAAGGATGTGCATGAGGATGGCTACCATACTGACCGGTTTCATGCACACAGCTGCAATGTTGCCAGGTTCAGCAACGTTTTAGTCACTTTACATTTTGCCAACCACATGCTACACATTCGGTAAAAAAATTGGTTTCGTATCTTGCGAGGTTCAACCTAGACTACATTGCATTTTCCATGTGTGTCATCGTCACGTCTTTCTTGGACAGGAACAGTTGGTTCCATACAACACTCCATACTGATTTTTTTGCCGTTTTTCATGGTGGTCTTTAACTTTTTGTCAGTAGTGTATATATTTTTTAAAGATTGTTTAGTTTTTAGATTTCATCTGTTTTATTTGGTCAGATGTATTAGACTTAGTGGTGTTAGTAATTATACATTTTAATGTTTCATGCCAGCGACATTTGCATATTCTTCTTCCTTTCTTTATGAATGTGATTACAATAGGTTTATGTGAATAAAAAACAGTGAAAGATATGGGGACACAAGAGATTTCACTTATGCAGATCACATTTCAGGACAATACAGGGTGGCTCAATAAGTCACTTAACATCCTCAGTACAAGGCCACTGTGGCATGGAATTTGAAATTGGCGATGACCAATCATTGCCTGGCCAAGGGGGAACCACATTGATGCCACCCACACGGTCGGCGGCCATCTTGATGTCCGCCATCTTCAATTCAACTTCAGAATTTTAAATGGGAAGGGGGTTGTGCAACATATCAAAATGGGCTAGAATTTCACGAGAAATGCAATGGTGAAGGTTTTTTCGACGTATCTTTAACCAGTAAAAAGTTATGACTGAATTCTTGTACCAATTAGCTCCTTTTCGAGGTGTTAGAAAAATGCCTTAAAATTTGTTTATCGCATCGGTAATGCATCGAGATCAAAGTGACGTCTAGGGAGAGACGTTCGCATGCGTCAATGTGGTTCCCCCTTGGCCAGGCAATGATTGGTCATCGCCAATTTCAAATTCCATGCCGCAGTGGCCTTGTACTGAGGGTGTTAAGTGACTTATTGAGCCACCCTGTATATCTGTTTTTTTGTGGTTTCTGCATTTTTAAACAAGTGTGAAACTACACATTCAAAAAATGAAACTTATTTTTCCATGGTGTACACTATATTATCAGCCCTTCATCATTCTATTGATTGATTGATTTAGTTTATTTTACTTCGCGTTTTGTGCCTCTTGGCTAATTTGCAAAAAAGGGGATGAGTGATGAAATTGATGAATGGACATTCACAAACAACCATGCGCGGGTGGGATTCAAACCCGGGACCCCAGGCGTTGCAGCACGATGTGCTAACCACTCAGCCACAGGGTCCGACTCCATCATTCTAGAATGATATCAAAACAGTGGTATGATACTATTCTTTGAAACCCAAAATAATTTTGGAAAGATTCTGCTAAGGAATAGATGGTTGATCAGTCAAAATGTATACTTAACAGTATTTCTCCCTTGGTAATTACCCCTGTAAGAGTAACAAGTCCTTTTTTTGGCATTTACAGCTATACTAATACTTTCAGACTGCACTTATGATTACATTTTTAACACGTACTTATAGTCTTCTCCAGGTATGTAGCATCACTTTTTTGAACAAATCTGCCTCAGTTTACTACTGCTAATGGCCAAATATTATTAAGCCTTGTTTCCATGATATGAAAAACTCAATATGCTGACCAAGGCAGAAAATTTATTTGATTTTAAAAGATAAACTAAACGTAACGTTTCAACTTTCTAGCAAGGTCTTCTTCTTCTCTGTCTGTCTGTCTGTCTGTGCATGCATGCGTGCGTCTATATATACGTTTATAAAAATGTGCTGGGTACAGAGTCTGAAGAAGACCTTGCTAGAAGGTTGAAACATTATGTATAGTCAGGGTGGCTACAAACAAGCAGAAATGAAATTCCATGACTTTTCCAGGTATTCCAGGAAAAAATTTACATTTTTCCCTGACAATTACAAATTAAATTAAATCGATGTTTTTGCAAATGAAAATAATAAACTCATACAGATCCAGGTATGAATTTGTTAAGTAACAATATTATCTTCTATGAAATTGACTTAATTTCTCTATTCTCTATGATTTGAATTCAAACTGCAAAATAGTGAATTTCACAAGTGTAAAATATTATTTTTTAAGTTATGAACAAATGAGATTAACGTGAAGAGTGATTGATTAAGAAATACATTTTGTAATTTATCAGTCTCCTTATACATTGTCGGTATTATATGTTGACATTTCCACTGAGAGTTTGGAACCCTTGGCTTGCAAGAACCATGAGTGCGGACTCATTTTTCAATGCATAAAGCTACTTCTCTCTTTGTAAAGCAAACAACTTAACTCTTGCATATAAGTGAAACAATTGAATTGTACAAAAGAAAATGTCATATTTCCTTACATTATCAATGGGATTTCTGCTTCAGTACAGTATATCCAAGTGAAGTACTGTGAAACTGACAACATGCAGTTATACCAGTTATATATTGCTGACGAAAAGGGTATGTAGGTATTACAAATTTAACGTAACCAATATATAGAATTGCATTGTATAGGTACCTGATTTAGCTAACCACACATTAAAACAGGAACAAACAGCTTCTGAAAGTTCATATATATATGAGGGGTGTCCTGAAAAAAGTTCCAATGGTGCCTGTACACAGCACTAGTGGCCGGAGAGCGACACACACATGCGGGCAGGAAGAAGTGGCATGTAGCTGTAATCTGGGAAAGTCGCAATAAAGCAGTTTTAGGACAGTTCTAGGTTAAAGATTGCAGCTCTCATACAGTCTCCCACCGACTGCGATGTAGCCTACGTATAGTAATCAGATTTTTGCACGCTTGGAATTTGGCACAGAGCCACCAGCAATCGTGTGAAGTGTGCAGACCGGACGTTGTGAGTGATAGTATGGTCAGACGATGGTGCAGATAATTCATGGAAGGCCAATCGAATGTGCATAAGCCCATACAGCTGAGTACATGTCCTTTGCATCACTTCAGGTGAGAGATCTTGGACCCCTCCCTGTACAGCCCTGGAATGCATGTACCGACTTTCATCTCTTTGTTCAGGTTTCTGGCAGGACAATGGTTTGACAGCTGCACTGCGGTAGAGATAGTTCCAGTCTTTGCTGTCAGACATATATGCCATGGGCATACAAAATTTAGTGCCATGCTACGACAAATGCCAGCACAACGGTGGTGATTATGCCGAAAATTAGATTGGGACTCACTGTTACTAATGCAATAAATTACTACTGATATTCTTGTTTTATTTATGCTTAATCGGCAGGGATCTTGATTTTTTGTTATTTTCTTTCAAATTGGTGTATTTTTTATCTTTTGTTTTTTTACTACACGGTGTCATTTTTCCCAAAATTCACATTTTCAGTTTAGCGCACTTTCTGGCAAATACCTGAAATTATACCTTCATTGTGTTTTTAAACTAACTCCCTAGCCTTCTTAAACCCGAAGGTTCATGGCTGCAGCAACACAGGTCTTCCATCTTTCCCTATCTTGAGCAAGTTCTATATACTCTTTTCCATCCCTACCGATTTCCATTAGGTCCATCTCAACGTTGTCCCTCCATCTTCGTCTTGGCCTTCGTACAGGTCTCTTACCATCAGGTTTCCCAACAAGAATCCTGTAAACTCCTCTTTCCTCTCCCATTCGTGCCACATGGCCTGCCCATCTAAGTCTTCTTGATTTAATTATTCTAATAATATCTGGACATGAATACAAATTATGTAGTTCTAAATTATGTAACCTTCTCCACTCACCCGTCTCCTCATCCCTTTTAGGTCCAAAGATTTTCCTAAGGATCTTATTTTCAAATACTCTCAATTTATGTTCCTCTTTCAATGTAAGGGACCAAGTTTCACATCCATATAATACTACAGGCAAAATTACGGTTTTGTATATTTTAACTTTTAGTTTCTTAGATATTAAACGAGAAGACAAAAGTTTATGAAGGGAGAAGTAACATGCATTTCCTGAATTAAGCCTACTTTTTATTTCCTCTTTAATATAATTTTCATTTGTTAATATTACTCCTAAGTATTTGAATTTGGAAACTGGTTCAAACGAGTTGTTATCAATAATTAGATTTTGATTATTACCTAACACTTGGTTTCGGCCTGTAAGCATATATTTAGTTTTCTCTTTGTTAACTTCCAAACCTATCTCTTTAGCAGTTTTGAAAAATATTTTAGCATTATTCTTAATTGTGTTCACATCATCCCCCAGTAAGTCTACATCATCTGCATATGCTAACAACTGAGTCACACCATTTAATTTTAGTCCTTCTTTAGTTTCTTTTACCTTCCTAACAGCATATTCTAAGGCAAAATTAAAAAGCAATGGAGATAATGCATCTCCTTGTTTTAACCCATCATGAATTGTAAATTTGTCAGACATATTAATACCCACACGAATTTTACTTTCTGTTTCACTAGTGCATATTTTTATCATACTAACAAGCTTCTTAGGTATTCCAAACTCTACTAATATATTATATAATTTATCTCTTTTGACCGAATCATATGCTTTTTTGAAATCAATGAATAGCTGATGGACATTTTGATTATATTCCCAATTTTTTTCAAGTGTCTGTCTGATGTGAAAAATTTGATCTGTAGTTGATCTGTTACGTTTAAACTACTGTTTCAAATTGTAAGTCACATGGCCTATGCCTTTTCCTGAGAGTTTGATATCTTGAAAGTTATTTTGGGAAAGTTATTTTCCATACACCCTTTTTAATTTTAAGGTAAGGGTTTTAGATAATGGAATTTTCCCCTTATATACTGAAGGGTGCATAATGACCATAAGTGGCGACGCACCAAAAAAAAATTAATCAATCAATCTCACGTGACAGATACCGATATATTTGTATGGCACCAAAAATTGGCATTATCTTTTTTTTGACTTGTAAGTGTTATGTTTCCCAAAATTCGCATTTTTGTTTTAGAACATTTTTCTGCCTAACATACCAAAACTTATACTTAAATTGTACCTTTAAACTATTATCTTAAATTGTAGGTCACATGGTCTACGTATTTTCGTGACACTTTGATATGTTGGAACATATTTTTGAGAAAGTAAAAGTAAAGTCCTCCTCTGTGCTTAGCACCAAGCCATGAAGGCATATAGGGGGTGTGGAGTTAAGACCCCACACTTTCTAGATCACGGCCGAAGATGGGGGTGATGTGATCAGCACCATGCTCCTGGCTACCTTTCCCCCCAAAAATTTGCTCCAGGTACCCGCTTGATACAAGGCTGGGTGGGTGCCGGAGCATTTTGAACAGGTGGAAAAGATCCCGGTCCTCCCCCGCAGGGGATCGACCCCGGGTTTTTGCATGGTAGTCAGATGCCCTAACGACTGAGCTCCATTATTTCTCGCTCGACAAATTCTGATGGTGCGCACTTAGCTTGGTAATACAAAACACATCTCGCGTGACAAATACTGAAGATACATTGTGATGGTAGATACGCTCTCGGTCTCCTGTTAGAGCCCTACCACTTTGCTCTGTGATGCAAATTGTTTTGATAGAAGTTAAAATATCGTGGGAAATACATGACTTAATGTGGCTGTCAAAATTATTCCATGTATAACAAGCATTATAGTTTACTCTTGAATAAAATATTTGGAAACTTGCACCTTCTATGTACACAAATATGGCACATTTTGTTTCTTTAAGCCTAGAAATGACAAGAACGTTGGATTTCACGGAATTTTTCATTGTTTTAGGACATTTTTTTAAGAAAAAATAATCGCTAAAAGAGCCAACATTTCGCATTTTATGCCAAATTTACGTTATTTTGATATTTCGAACGGGCGAAAAATGTGTCCAGACATCACTGCACATTCATAAACACAACTTTGCAGCAATTAACATTTTTCACGGTTTTCGCGTTTTTGAAAAATCAAGGTCCCTACCAACTGGAAATTACTTTCTGGGCACCCCTTGTATAAATCAGTAGATGGAAAGTGAAAATTTAGCAGGGCTGGCAGAGAAAAGTCAATTCTAGAAGAAAGTGAATTCCTTTATGATTGAATGATTCAAGTAAATATGATATTAAAATATTTACGTATTTATTATTAGTATTTTATTTCATAATATTGGGCATTAACTTCACTCAGTGAGAGATTAATGAACATCTCTCACGAGTTTAAACAGACAAGACAGAGTGTGGCGTTAATTTCATTGCAATACTAGTGTTGCAGTAAATTTGAGGTTGGGAGCATGCACTTGCCAATTTTTTATAACGTTCATCAATTTATGAATTATGTTTCACTTTTTGGTGATAGTATTCAATATATATCCAGTTTTGTTGGGTTCTTCTTGATATCTAAGAATAGTGTGCAATGTCATTGTAAATGTATGTTAACTTGTGCGAAACCAGTAATACGTCAGGATGATGAAAGAAAACCTTTGTAAGCACTGCTACATTAAATAAGGTGAAGTGAGCCAGAAGAATAAGAAAATTCCAGCAGCATATTTGCAATCTAAAGCTCTTGTTTACGAATGCGAAATTTGTTGGATGTTGCAGTCCAAAAACTTCCAACAAAAATCAATTCCATAAGAGTGCTATGCATGCAATTTCTGTCCCTTAGTACTCCCATACGGACAAGAAAAAATGATAATTCAATGCATTTTCCACTTATTATTTAGAGGCTTAATACATTTTTCTGGCCCTCCGGAAATTTCTCTCTTTCTCCCTCTCCTCCTGCCATCACTGGTTTCTGGTGCCGTGTTTGTGTTGTGCATAAAAGGGGCCTAAAAGTTGAGGCCGAAACATAGCAACAAGATTTCCTGTTCCCATGCAGAGTTCCATAACGATATGTATAAAAATAATAATAATAATAAAAAATGTCAATCAAGACAAAATTCCCTGACTTTTTTTGACACCTCAAATTCCCTGACTTTTCCCGGTTTTCCAGGTCTGTCGCCACCCTGATAGTTTATGTTTTAAAATAAAATAAATTTTCTGCCTTGGTCAGCGTATTGAGTTTTTCATAAAAATAAGGATTGGTAAAATATTCAAATCACTGGGAAAAATTGTGTGTGTGAGGATCTCTTTTTGTTTCTAACTTTGGTGTGCTTGGCCTGCACACCCATACTACTATTTATCACTTCACTTTTGTAGAAAACAAAAACTTTCACTATGATAATGGTTCCATAACAACTGTGGACTAATGTTTTGTGCAATAATTCTCGAGGAAGGCATAGGTTCTCTCATGTTACTTTTTGTGTTTTCCACAAGAACTCACCTTGACTTCCCAACATTACTCTCTCCTAAGGTTAAGATTTTTAAAGTAGTCAAAATGTCCTTTCCCATTTTATAAGTTTCTGCAATACGTTGGGACAAAAGAATCACTTTGTAAAATTCACTAGTATGGCTGATACTTGTTGCATCATCTGGCATTATCTTATTCCGTGAACAAAGACGACATTGAATGTTCATTATCAGCGCAACCAACAAGAAGGGGAGAGGAATGTTTACGCTGATTGGTGGTAGAATCCCTTATCAACAGCTGAAAACTGCTTCTCCCTCTATTGACAAAATCTCCTAACATATGCTTCCAATTTCGATGATACTCTGCAAGGCTTTTCTAGAAGGATACAAGGAGTGATGTAATGAATAAAAAATCAATTTGGGATTCTAGTTTGGCGTACAAAAAATTGGAAATTCAGCATTCATTGGATCTGAAAGCAGCTTTAAATGGGGCGTTTGAAGAGTTTTAAACCATTTTAGCATTTAAGTTCAATATTGTGCATCTTAGTGTCGTGAATTTATATAGATAATTCCAAGCGTTTGCACAACATCTTCAACAGAAATTACATAATTTTATTAAAAAAAAAAAAAGACAAGTATTTAGTTCCCACGCCTTCTGCAAGTTCGAGGATTTTCCGCTTATGGCGCTGCTGTCGCTTCTGGGCAAGCAACCCTCTGAATGTGT
Organism: Lepisma saccharinum; assembly: GCF_977018435.1. Taxonomy (NCBI): domain Eukaryota; kingdom Metazoa; phylum Arthropoda; class Insecta; order Zygentoma; family Lepismatidae; genus Lepisma; species Lepisma saccharinum. The sequence continues at coordinate 55,231,431 of NC_139240.1, forward strand.
ATTCTCCCTTCTGCGGCACCGGTCATGTGCCGCTCGGAGCAGAGGAGGGGGAGGGTTTCACACCGCAATTTGTAACCTTATCTTGCTTTGACATCTGGTTTATGTTTTGTCCGCGCAAAGACCTTGGAAACTCAGGGAAGTGCATTCATTCCCTCAGTGGGTGGCTACTTTCAAAATACAAGACAGACAGTCTTGCAAGTCGAGGAAGTGAATCGCCATCACTTAGTTTACACAAATTACGTCGGTTCGTACAAGTCTGATCCAAAACAAGAAAGCCAGTTACTTCGATGACTTACTCTGTGATGCTCTCCGATTTTTTTTACATATCTAGGTTATATGCATCATAATCGGAATTGAAGAAAATGTAGGATGGAAGAGGGTGGTTCAGAGATTCCCATTTTCGCATTTTGACTTTTGTTTTTACCTAATACAATAATTATACTTATACTAAATCTTTTGCGCCGCGGTGAGGCCCAAGAACTGACTTATTTTAATTTATTGAGGCTCAAAGTGATTAATAAAATAAAAATTTAAATTAACGTTCATCATCATATTATTATTATTATTATTATTATTATAAAACGTAAAGCGCAAAATTTAATAGGACGACAATGTTCTGTGTGAGTTTGGTGTGGAGTAACAAAATTTTAATAAATTTATTTCCAAACCATGAATTTCATCTGAAATTAATGATGTCCCCGATCACATAGTGGTAACGTCATCACCTTGTAATCAAGGGTTCCCGGGTTAGGGTCCCAGTTTAAACTGTAGGTCCAATCCCAATTAGCCTATCTGTTCATAACATAGGACTTAATACAAAAATTGATGTAAGATTATGTATAAATTGACAATTTTGACTGTCGTGTCGGCGTTAAATGAACCTAAAAATTAAAATACAAATTATACAAAAATAAGAGAAAATTTACGAAGGGGAAAATTTATGTTACTGGTTGGAAGATGTAGAGGCTGGGGAAAATGAGACAGGAGACACTTACCTGGAATCCCCTTCAATTTGAACAGTGACTTGACATTGGTAACATTAACTAAGGAAGCGTTCATTCATTAACTGACATTCGAGCCTATAGGACTTATGACCTTGCGGTGCATCACAGTCAGAAATCTGGTGAAATCTTAATATTTAGTTTCAAGTGGGATCCAAACCACTCCTTCGGGAGCGGCGTGCCTTCACCGGCTATTGAACCCGGGGCCCTCTGATTACAAGGTGTTACCATTAAGCCACCTGGTAGGCCCTCCTTAGTAATGCATGAGTAGTTTAGCGAGTAAAATTTTAAAATTTCGCTTAACTTGAAACTAGGGCGACTTTTTTTTCCGCCTCATTTGAGCTGGAATGAAACTTGGGAGAGTCTAGAACTTGTAACACAGAAAACTAACTTTTATTTATAACTCTTTTATCTCTCTGTGTGTGTAAAACCATAGTATCTTTTTCACGATTAGGTCTTGTTCCATTTTCCCTCCTGCGTCCTTTGCTCTCTCCCTGGCTCTTCAGATATAGAGCTTCCTTCATTTCTTGCCCTTCTCTTTCTCTCTCTCTCCCTCCACTTGCTCGTTCTCTATTTCGCTTTCTACCTTTTGCTTCTGTTTCTCATTTTCTCTTTCTATATATTTCTCTGTATCCCTCTCTTTTTGTTTCTCTTCCTTCCTTTATCTCTTTATCGTTCTGTACTGTTTCTTTTCTTTGTTCCTTTTCTCACTCCATCGTGAGAAATGTTTATCTTCAATTCTCTCAATCCACCCCTCCCTCTGTTATCATAGTCTGTTTTGGTTGGTTTTCCTCTTCCTTTTCCTCTCTTTCAGTCTGTGTTGCCTCTTTATTTCCACTAGAGGCACATGGCACAGTGGTTCGGATCCCACTTTAAACTGTAGGTCCACTCCCAATTAGCCTTTCTATGCATAAAGTGGACTTAAAACCACAAAAACAATCAATCTATCTTTATTTTCACTTTCATTCTCTATCCTTTGGTTCTTAAGCATCACGCTCCAGCCTCCTTTAGCCTGCCCCGCTCCTAGGGGTGTCGTCCTCCACTGGTATCTATTTATTTGAGAATGGGTGAACCCTAGAGCCGCTTTATAAAAAGAGATGGCCGCAAAAATCCGACCTCACAAAACATGCCCAGGAACCTAATCTTACTTTCCAGCAGGCCAGTGAGACTTTACAAAGGGAAAACTTCCCTGTTATTGTCCTTCAATACATTTTTTTTTTAAAATCAATTTTAATCTCTATTTTTTCATTCCAAAAAGAATAGTTTCGGAGAATTAGAGATTATAAAAAGGAATTCACCTTGGCTTTTCTGTCACTTTTGAGCCGAGGACTATTGACGGGAGGGAGATCCAGAGGGCACTGGCATACGCAAAGGGGGTGCTAAAGGAGCTACAGCCCCCCCGAAATTTTTAGAAAATAAAAAATTCAAATGAAGGTTGTAATATAGTCGAAAAAACTCAAAATGACCCCCCATAACCATTTTTGTGTTTGAATTACTTTTAAAATGAAGGTTTAAAATGGTAATTTGAGCTCATACCAAATGAAAATAAAACACCAACACTGAAATTGATTTACGGCAATGCATTCTATGATTCAACCAAATATTTAATCTCCGTCTGTTCAGTAAAGGTTAGATTCATGACATGGAACCCGCATTCACATTCAGTTGTAGATATTGGTACAATTTCAATTGAATTCACATGATCCTTGACCTTGAGTGAGGTGAAAATGTGTCTTGGCTGACATGATTCCATAAAACACACGTTCTTAATCATCTAAATGCCATGTGTGTGCATTTTATAGGAACATAATCAAAAATAAACCTGTCTTCAAAGCGGCCATTCATACTGTGCAATTAAGATTGAAAACAATGCTTTCAAACGTATGGTTTTCCTCGATCGGGAACCACCTCGACTTATATTTATAAAACACAACAAAATACTACAGATCTCAACAAGCTCTCGAAGAAGATTAAATGACCAAGCGACTCAACATACTTCAGAAACGCCGCCCAGTTTTAGTGTTCGATACAAGAGTACTTGTGAATCACCAGAAGTCTGAAAAATACCGAATACATGGCATTTAAAAGAGACAGCCAGGGGTTCCAATTTTTCAAAAACACTGGGTGGACTCAAAAATTTGAATTCACAAATCACATAAATTATTGGGTGGGCTCGGGCCCCACAGACCCGTATAAATTGGTGTCACTGTACACAGTCACCATAAATTGCATGACGAGAATTTTTTGTATGTAGCTATGGTGTGGTAAACTTAATTGAATCCAAATGGAACACCATAAGTACGATATAGTTTACAAGTAGGTTGGAAATAATGATCCCCGGTTGAGATGTGTCACTCATAACTAGAAATCTGATGTTTCAAAACAAGACGGGGGGGGAAAATTCCTCCTATTGTCCCTTCAAATGACACCCTGCATTAAAATTAATAGATATTCGCTACTTTCAAATGACAAAATTCTCATTTTCAGTTTCATCCTCTTCCAAATGGGCACAAAACGAGCTTTATATGTTTCGAAATTATCTGTTTTTAAAATAACCATAAATTCTAAAAAAAAAAGAAAAAGAAGTAAATAAAATGTATTTATTTAAAAAAACAGGAAATCTGTGTGTGCTCTTCTAAAATGGAATTTTCAATGCCCCAACTTTATGTGCGTGTGTGTATAACACACACACACACACACACACACACACACACACACACACACACATATATATATATATATATATATATATATATATATATATATATATATATACATACAGTACAGACAGACAGACACACACATACACACATATATATGTATTTTGTACCTTACAGATGAAAAATGTTCCTGCGCTACTGTTTATGCACCATCCAAGTTCACAAGTTCAGCCCCCCAAAATAAAATATATAGGAAAATATAATTATAATCTCTAATTCTTCGTATGCCAGTGCCAGAGGGTATCAAGTACTGAAATTAAATAATAAAAATATACGTTTTTAGTATTTGTTGTATAATCGAAGGTTATTTATTTCTGCGGAACTTATTGGAAGGTAACGATTAGCTATATTGGGAACATACGGTTGTGAAGGCCAGTGTCAAAGAAGATTTATGCACACTGGAACTAACCAAGAAATATACTTTTCGTCTACTGGATCCAACCTTCTTTTTTGTTATTCAATAAATATTCGATCCTTGATCTATTTGACATTCATTTCCCATTTCATTTCTTTGCGATATTAACTACACCTAAGCTAAATAAAGAATATGTGTTGTTATATCCCTGTTTACACCATCTTTTTGCCTATTCAAGTAATAATAATAATACATTATTAATTAATTTACATATTTAATTAATGTCATTAATCTAATGTGAATACTTTAATTTCATCATTTATATTATTATTATTTCTGATACTTGGTTCGGACTCCCCCCCCCCAAATATATTTCTTGATACGTGCCTGCTTTTGACTAATCTTGATTGTTTGATTGATTTGTTGTTTTAAGTCCATTTTATGCACAGGAAGTCTAATCGGGACTGGACCTACAGTTGAAAGTGGGATCCGAACCACTGTGCCATTTGCCTCCACCGGGTATCGGACAGACTAATCTTGAGTAATAGAGGTCCCGAGTTCAGCGGTTATGTACAGAATGGTATTTGAAATGGAAGGGGAAGTCCTCCATCTGCTTGATAATATTTGGTTATTGTGGGGAGACTATATATGTACAATTTATAATATATCGATGCTTCAAGAGTAGTTGCCGGAAATTTTGCAAATCCATTTTGGACACTTATCAATATCTCCAACTGTTAGAGCACAGCCAATTATGATTGTGAACTGATAGCAAAAAGTTTGTTTGTTAAACTTGTTTTAAGACCAATTTATGCACAGAAAGGCAAATCGGGACTGGACGTATAGTTTAAAGTGGGATCCGAGCCACTCAGTGGGGTAGCGCAGATCTTTGGCCCCCCTGCAAGTAAAATATTGAGGGGCCCCCTTAGTGTCAAAAAAAAAAATGATGCCAGAGTGGGACGGAGGTACAATAGTTAGCTAGTTATCTGCCCTCCCGCCTTCGTTGTACAAGAAATTACGAGACAAAATTTCGTAATTTCTTGTACAACGAAGGGGGGAGGGCAGATAAGTAGCTAACTATTGTACCTCCGTCCCACTCTGACATCATATTTTTTTCTTTTTTTGACACTAAGGGGGCCCCTCAATATTTTACTTGCAGGGGGGCCAAAGATCTGCGCTACCCCACTGAGTGGCTCGGATCCCACTTTATTCTCCTCCAGTGCAAAGAAACAGGGGAGGCAAGACAAAAATATATCAGGGAAATAAATGAAGATAACATTGAGAATATAATGACAAGCGTTATTAGGAGGGAGAGACCGAGAGGGGGGAGGCGCAAATAAAGAATCTGGGAACTTTCCTACACTACGCCTGGGTAAAGAGAGCAAAGAAGCTCAGTGGGGATAGCGAACATGTGTGAAAGGGGGGAGGGTTACTAAATAAGTAAATAAATTTGAGAAAATTTAGGAATCACTCAGGTGCAAGTATAGGGAAAGATTTGAAATGAAATAGTGTTTGTGAACTCCCAAGCAGTGTGAAGGTGGAAGCAGACTAAAAGGAGGAAAGGTGTAGGGAAAGTACACAGTATGTATAGCTGTAAAGGCTCATACTGGAAATAAATTCTAAAAGAAATTAACTTTTACCTCAAATATTATGCCTTCCCATTTTTTTGTTATCGACTTATATCACTGTAGTACCTTCTTGAAACTACATCAGGATGGTCTGAATCTCTGAAAAATAACTGGAAGAAGAATCTGGAAATATTTTCTCTACTTCAACGCAGGGACACAGCCAGGAATCACTTTTGGAGAAGGGGGAAGCTTCCCGCTGCCAAACATTTTGTTCCTGATGCTTTGTATTTTTGCTTGAAATATTTCTTTTAATGAAGTTACATATATTACACAAATATTAAAAAATACTGTTTTGGTGGAATTGTAAAAATGTAGTAAACACTCCTCTTTTGGACTTTGAGGTGGACGTGCCTTCAGCCCCTAAGCCACCCCCTGGTTCCTCCAGGCCAAGATTCAACGTAAGAGTCGCTCATATTAGCCTTCTAATACTGAGTGAGTAATATACTCAAGCAACAAACTTATCCTTCAGTAAAGGGGGTTGAACCGGATATCTAGATTGTCGGTAGTAACCTATCACAAGGTAAATTTTAATCTGCTACGAAGAAATAACTGCAGACTCTAGTCTTGAGTGATAGATAATAAAGCTGCGAAGGAACTCTATTCACTGAAAATTTGTCACTCCATGAAATGCAGCTTGGAAGGACTGAACCCTCCCCCCCCCCCAACAAAATAAAAGAAGGTTGCCACAGGTTAGTAGACCTCAACATCATTATTCATAATTTTAATGCTGCCATTCTTTTTTCGATAGACCAGTGATCATACTTTCTTAAATACTTTTTCATGAAACAAGAACCTTTTTATTAATAGACCATCAGTGCTCGAATTTGCATAATTATTCTCCTTCACCTACTGCATTATCTTCAAGTTGTTCCACACAAGGATCCTTCCTTCTATACCCAACGCGAACAAGGAAATTTGCAGCGAGGAATTTTCCCTTCGAACACTGCAGATCAAAAAATCGTAACACATTGGAAAATAAGAACTAGTTCGACAGAAATGTCCACAAAATGCCAAATTGTAAGAAAAATTAACTTACAAAATTACACAAAATAATGGTCACATTTAACTCATACGTTGTATACCCTGTGTGGCAGAGGATGGGATAATGGTCTTTACAGCAAAGGGATAATTTACTATGGGTCCCACCTTTAACTGAGGTTTTCGTCCCCTTTGAAGTAAAACGTAACAAGTGTAGACAATATGGGAAATTCATTTCAGCTCTTATTTCAATATGAAAAGAATTGGGACACCCCTTGAAAATATTAGGTGGGAAGTTACATTTTAAATATCACGTGTAAAACTAAAAGGTTACGAATTAACAATTTTGATGTTTATTGTAAAATAAGGATAGACTGGTTGAGCAACTGAATATTTCTACTGGATTCATAACTGTAGACAATTGACACGCTACACTACGTTTACGACAAACTGCGTAGATACAAAGGTATGAGATGAGGGATATTTTCCTATCGATGGACATCTGCGAGCAAGTAAGTTAATTCTGCATTTCGGAGGGGGACCCATATGACAAGTGACTGGGGCCCCTCTGGCTGAGATAATACATCACTGCTTGTTATCGCAGACGTCGTATATGATGTTACTGGGAACCAGATTTCTGTTTCGTAAATCGATTTTTTTATAAGCGACACTATATGTGGAATTTCTGGGATTATATACAAAATTCAAGAGCGCATTGTGGGGCTTCTACACCTCGCCCCCCCCCCCACCTTGCGGGGGTGGCTGATGCCACTGGAGCCACTACGCCTCCACCGAGTATTGAATCCGGGGTCCCTCGATTACAAGGCGACGACATCACCACTACGCCATCAGAGAGGCCCTGATAACACAAAGTGTGTAGCTTCTTGCACGAGAACAGTAACAACAGAATCTTGATTCCAAAGCGGATAATTTATATTTTAGGTATTTTACTACATAACCTATGTTAGTTGGCCATTTTACTGTAACGAAATGAATGTACCGACAGAAACAAAAAGAAACATGCAGCTTCACAGTGCATAGGCTGGTGATCTCAAAGGACGATGTGTAAGCTTTCTTTCAACTAAGGAAAGGAAAACAGTTATTCTTCAGGGTTTCGGCACATCTGTCAATGGCCAGTGGGAACGACCATTCCATTCTTCCCCTCTCCCTGCCAGATCGTAAAAGCAGCGAGGTCGGGTTGCTGAAACTGGGTAACGATGGTAAGAATATGGGAGTTTGTGACTGGGAAAAAAAGAATTTCTTGAAAGTGACGTCAGCGCCTCCCTCGTGTTCCCGTGGTACTGTTGTTAGAACGGAACTAACGACACCCTCGAAATTTGGATTTCTTTCAACATCCAGCCGAGGCTTAAATGCTCGTCTTTCATCTTGCCAGTGATGTTCCCACGAGTTCAATTCACGGCTTGGGCATGAATAATCTTTGTGAACAACCACAGGAGGCAAGGAGATATTGCACGCCCAACCCTGGATGGAAGTCAATTTGGAGGGTGGGGCAAACATTGAAGTAAAAAGAAAGAAAGACCAAAAGAATCTAAGAGTAGCAGGACCAGCGGCGGCTCGTGACTTTTCAAAGATGCGTGCTACAACTGATGCTTTTTTTCATGTACTTATAATGACCTCCCTCCCCCCCACACACACATACATGCTGGCTCTGTGCCGCGTACGTTAAGTGGTCGACTTTCGATCTCGCCATCAAAGTTCCGGGTTGGAATCTCGGCCCGGGTATGGGTATTCTTCGTGAATGCCCCTTCATTAATTTCATCATATCATCTCTCATCCTAATCGTCGCGATTAAACAAAATAGATAGAAAAGCGTCGCAAAAGAGTACACACATACGAAGTGCAGAATTGACAGTGAAAAATGTTTTGTTTTACTCATCAACAAAGAAAATAAAATAAGAAAGCTTCCATGCACTTACTCACCTATCGCCTGAAGGTTAATTCCATTCTTCTGTTCTTCCTTGAGCAAAATTTTTCTATCATCTCAGCGTTGAAGTCACTCATATTTGTCACCAGCCTCTTCTCAATTGATAGCATAGCAAGGGCAGTCAAGCGGTCCTGGGCCATTGTATTTCTTAGAAAAGTCTTGATTCTTTTCAGGGAAGAGAAGCATCGTTCAGGTTCAGCAGTTGTCATCGGCGTTGTGGCTACAATTCTTAGTAAAATGGTAATTTGGGAAAATGTATTTTCCAAATTATTCTTTAGAATCACGTTCAAAAGAGGGATGGCTCCTTCTACAGAACGGAAGTCATCTTGTTCGTACAGTACGGAGAGTTCAGTATGCAACTTCCTTTTGTTAAGGACTGGATACCTTCGGACTGCTATGTCCAATTCGCATTCTGGAAAGTCATTCGTGTATTCCGGGAATCTTGAAGAGTTAAGCAATTGCGCAGAATCCAAATGATTTGAGAATTCAAATCTGTGTGAAGCTTCGGTGGTGATGCGATCGCACACTTCTTTTGCATCTGATGTCAGATCTGATTCACGACGCCGTCGCTTATTTGCTTGGGTGGTTTCCGATTCTCTAGGTAAGGAGTCTACATTATCTCGTACCTTTTGGATGGCGCTCTTGAAAGCAGCAGTGGCATTTTTTACTTTTACTGTGTCGGTCTGCCTTGCTTGCAATTGATTGTACAGTATATCGACATGCGGCATAATTCTGTGAAAGAACGAAAGCCAGAATACAAATTCGCGATCCTCCAGACTGTGACGCAGGCCTTGCGCTTCTTGAATGGTTGTGCATGATGCTGAATTTTCAAGTCATGCAAACAGTTTGCAAGTTCTTCTTGATATTCGTACACAACATTTACCGTACGCGACTTAAAATTCCACCGTGTTCTTGAGCCAGAAGGAATACGACGTGCAACCTCTGTTTCCAATGACAAGAGTCGCTGGGGTGAGCGTGAAAAGAATGTTGGAAATGCTGACAAGCTGCAAAAAAAAACACCCTAGCTGATTGATTTTGGGAAGCAGCTCGCTCCATTATTAAATTCAATTGGTGCGCATAACAGTGAATGTAATGAGCAAGTGGAAAGTGTTCTTTGATGCGAGATTGAACTCCATTTTTCTCTCCTCTCATCACCGAAGCTCCATCAAATGTTTGGGCAATTATTTTATCCGGTTGCTCACCAAATAAACTATTCATTTCTTTCATGATGCAACGGGAAATTGCCTCTGCGTCCTGTCCGTCCGGATTAAGGAAGCTCCAGAATCTTTCGTGTACAACTCCCTTAAGTTCGTACCTGTATACGAGAACCAACTGCAACTGATCGGATATGTCTGTGGTTTCATTACACATCAATGCCACAAATTTTGCTTCCGACATTTCTTTTACAATTTTCTCCTGGCACACCTCAAGCATACAGTCTAATAATTCATTTTGGATGGTTTTCGAGGTGCCTTTAAATACAGTGCTGTTGTCGAGATGTTCTTTAACAGCATTGTCTAAACTGCTGACAAAATCAACGAGCCCCAAAAATACCCCAGGGTTTGCGGAGGAATCTGTTTTATCGTGGCCACACAGGGCCAACTCAAAAGCTCCACAGAACTTGATGCAGTCTATGATTTTTGACAAGACGTAGCGATTTTTTTCAACTCGTTCATTATGCTTTTGAAGCGATTCTAGATAAGCGCTGCTTAACTGCGTTGCTATGTTGACAGTTCCGAGAGAGACAAAATTTAACTCATTATTCATGTGCTTTTTGCTTTCACTGTGCTTTCTCATATATTCACTTAAATGTCCTAGATCTTTTACCCCTCCTTTAGACCACAAATCATTACTTCCAAAAAGTATGCAAGGAAAACAGAATAATGCTTTTCGAATTTGACACCCACAAAGCCATGGTTCACTATCGTACAGTTTTCTATTAAATCGCCTTTTATACGTAGCGTTCTTACCTCCCTTTGCATTTTGCGATAGATCCAAATCTGGCAACGGCCGTCCTAGCGCTTTTATTTCCAACTTTTCTTCAAGTGTTCTTCAAGAGAAAGGTCGCTGCAACAAAGAATCCACCGAATTCATGGTACACTAACACACACACACTCACTTTCACTTCTAACAACAACAAAAAGCTAATCCTTCACAACAATGACCAGCACTTCACGCGCCACGCGATTTTAACACAATGAACCGCATGGAAAATTTTTGGGTCTGGAAGCCGGTGAAAAAAACGGTACTCTGCAAGTATGTTTCTGGACGATTGAAGTGCTACATAAGCATAAGGAAATATATTTCTAGCATTTAAAAACAGGTAATTTAGATAAAATATAAAATTAAAATTTCCTAAACATAAATTACATAGCAGAATCCACTTTCGGAAGCAAAAAAGGCACGGACTATAGTTTCAGAGTTGCAATCTTTACAACAGGCGCGTATATTCTAGGCTACCTAGGCTATCGCCGAAGCCCATATTAAAATACAGGAAATAATAGACTAGCAAATTTAACCGATGCTTCACTCTCACGTAACGGCCACGGTGGAAAGCGCTAGTGTAAGGTCGTCTTTATTTATCGCCAGGCTTCTTCGTCTGAGGGAAAAGTCTTTGAACCAGCAGGCGGTCCTTTCAACCCATGACGTATTTGTGCTGGCAGGGACGACCTTGGTGGTCCCTGGTGCTGGCTTCCAACCCCAAGCGCTGGAGAGTGAAGACTTCGCTGCATCCTGGCGATGTTGTAGTGTTGCCAACAATGGAAATACGAAATTCGCTAAATCGCTGGGGAAAAAAATATAGGCGGGGGTGCCAATGCAAATTATTCAAGCTAGGGGGATGCCTCATGAAAATTACATCACCTCCCCCCCTCTCCATCCCTTCGAGCATTGCCCGTCTCTCTTACAGTTCCATGAATTTCGTCACATACAAGCATTATAAATCCGCCAAATTTAGTGATTTTCCCCTGAAGGTGGCACTCTGCTTCTCCATGAAATTCGACTGTGGTCGCAGCCGGTCGCTGATGACGTCAGCCATGTTGCCATCCTGTTTACTTCTGTTTCAAGCATACCCCCTCCCACATCCCCCCGCTGTCAAAATGTCAAAACCTTCGCCCTCACGGTGGGGGTTTTGGCCCGAGTCATCCTAATGAAATACGTTTGGCAACATAAACAATCCATGTTGTCTTAGCAACCATTCACGCACGTGTTTTCAACCACGCGGGTCGGTGGTGGTTTCCGCAAAAGGAAGGGATATATGGTCAAACTTGTGTCAGAGATCCGAGTTCTTTGTGTCGCCCGCGTATCGTGTTCATGGATGGGAATCCTTTTGTTGTGCTGTGTTTTTGTTCCGTGAGCGTGTGAAAATGGATTTAATCACCGAACTTGTCTCCAAGACGCGATTCTCACGGCTTCCTTACGAGGATAGGATGCAAATAATAGAGACAGGTAGGCCTCTTCCACCTCTTCCGGACCTTACAGTCGTGCAGAAAGACAAAAATAAGGTATATATTAGGCGTTTTCACGAGACCAGCTACCAAAAATATCTTTGGTTGACTGGGTCGAGTGCACTTAATAAGTCGTATTGCTGGGCATGTTTGCTTTTTTTCTACCGACAAAAGTCCTTAGAATACAACAGGATTTAGTAATTTAAACTATTTGGTAACTGCTTGCGATAAACACCAAATATCACTTAGTCATATACGTGCGTTCAGTAACTTACAGACATTCGGTTCTCAAAGAATTGATCATTCCTTGAATTTGCAAGAGAAGATTGCTGACAGTTTGCATAAAGAAAAAGTGAAGGAAAACAGAATTATTATAAGAAGATTAATTAATGCAATAGCATTTCTGGGGAAGCAAGAATGTGCATTTAGGGGCCACAATTAGCAACACAGGGACAAGCGCGGCTTAGCAATTTAGCTATAATGTCTATTGAGAAAGGGGTTCTAATGAACATCAGAAATTCATGTGAGGACACATTCTTCGATAAAGTGACAAAAAAAAATTCAAGGAAAAGGAGAGAAGAATGGAGTTTACCTTCAAGTAAGGTAAGAAGTTAATTATTATTTCATACTCGCATGAAAGTCCTACATATTGCATGTTATAGACCGCTCCTCTTTATAAATAAGCATGAAATACTTTAGTTTATGTCCATTGCCTACTATTGTTGTTTTTAATGGCAAGATATCGATGTAAACAAAAAAAATTGAAAATGAATGTGGAAGAGCCCCCCCCCCTCTTTTTTGCCGGACACATTTTCATTTAAAATTCAAACACTACTATATTTGGAGATAGCCCTGATCTTGGTCTCAGCATACGCCACTGCTTTACAACTTACCACCGAAATAGATAAAAGGCTAAGGGGTAGTGTCAATTCGCGTTCCAACTTTTTGCAGGTGCTGCTAATGTATATGACATGTTACAAACATTGCATAAGTCTACACTTACAACGAGAGAACGTTTGAAAGTGACATTAATAAACGTTGTTCTGACAGAGGCAATAGGTTGTCGTAGACTTTCTTCTTATCCTGAGATGGCACACTTACCGTGTTGACTCTGCCTGTAGCACGCTAGCAGACGATTTTACTCGAGACGAGGCCCTATCCCCCGTACGAATCGAGGAGTGGGGGTGTACAGTATTCATGCGCGGAGGGATGAAAAAGGGGCGAAAACGTGCTGTTGAGATTCTAGCACGGTGAGGTATTCCTTATAGCTCCAACAGCGCGAGGGAAATACGTGACGCCGCTGTTAAATATTGAGGCGTTTCATGAGAAGTTTCAATTCACTTTAGGGCTTCATTAAACTTCTTGCATCTGTGAGATTTACTTTTTTCTTCTTTTCATTTTAACAAATTTAGCAACGTGCTATAGCACGGTAGCACGTATTAAGCAGCCGCCGCTGAGCAGGACAAATGGATACTGTTGGAATTAGTGTTCACGAATATCTTGCATTTTTTCTTCTAGACAGCCAAGGCACCTATAAGGGGGGCACAGAGAAGTAATTGCCCCCCTCAATTTCAAATTTTATACAAATAAAAATATTACTTACGTGAAATTTACAAATTTCGTATTTCCACATTGCACAATTTAATAGTCAAATTAATTTCGAATATCCTCTGTCTTCATTCACTAAGGGTATGGTGTCTGGAGTGGAAATACAAAATTTCTAAATTTCACGTAAGTAATTTTAAACCGCGTTTACTGCATCCACCATGAAATAAAAATATGTTTAAAAAAAATTCTTGCCATAGCTAGGGGAGGGTGGGAGTCAGCCCTATGAAAAAATTGAGAAAGAGAATGCCATTGCATACCATGAAATTATTTAACACTAGAACCGCGGCTGGGTAATTTTTGACCCAACTGCTATTTCTTTAAAGTCAGTAACAAACACAAGTAATTTCACTTTTCTGGGGTCGACCCCCCCCCCCCCCCGAAAAAATATCCAAATTTACCTAGAACCCTGGTTGGGTCACTTAAGACCCACTACTCAAATTTTGTGATTATCAATTGAAATATGGAAATAGCGGCATATAAAAATAATCTCTTATGTATATTACATGTTTTATTTGAAACACATAGTACTTTCATATGAAATATGGACAACATAGAGTATTGTGTAGTTTTACAGGGTGACGTCACATAATGAACACACATAATAGTTTTTGGCTGTGCACTTTTTCTAAATGATTTTCTTACAAGAGTGACACGTCACAAACGATTTGTTTCCTGTGCAGTTTTTCTTTACTTGACACCCTGTTTTCTTTTCTTGTCTCTCTGGAATCTCATCTGGGATAGTGTTCCGGAAGTTTGTCATCCTCGTTGCTGCATATTTCTCAGCAAGCTCCTCACCTAATTCAATTTCTTTGCATTCAATACATTGTACACAACCCATGCATTTATTCCTGCCAAATCCGACAAGTTATAGAACGTGTGAACTGGCCAGCGTCTGGATGGTGCTTTCACGGAGTATTTGCGGGCCATCTGATCCACCACATCAACTCCATATTTGGAGTTATTATAAAATATTACTGTGTCCGGTTTTCTTTCTTTACCAGTGTCAATTTGAACGTAAGGATGCATAGTGCTGGGAATGAGAACATTCTTGTTGAGAATGAGATGTATCATTCTTCTTCAGCACCACTGTACTGTATATATTATATTTTACATTCTTTACACAAACTGGTATTTCCCTACGAGCTCTGTTCATGGTACCAATAAGACTTGTGGCATTTGCTTTCAGAGTTTCAGAGAGAGACAAGGAGGTGAAGAAGTTGTTTCAGGTTACAGTTCTTCCCTTCTTCAAATAAGGTTCCATCAACCTCTTTACAACAATATCACCAAGGTGCTCATTATTTGGCCTAGTATCATCTTTTCCTAGGTACTGGAAAGTGTTTACTATATACTTCAATTCTTTGTCTACGGCTATCCAATATTTTTGCCCATACTTATCTGGTTTGGATGCCAAGAACTGCGTAAATCTGCAGCGGCATTTAAAAGGAAAGAGCTGCTCATCAATGGTTACGAGGGTCACTATTTATATTTTGAGCCTAACAATGAAAAAACAGGAATTTGGCATTGAAAACTGCTTTATTGTTTTTCGAAGTATTCTCCTTTATGGTCAATACACTTTTGCATTCGTTTCTTACCATTTGTCAAAGCAGTTTTTCCAATCTTCTTGAGACACCTCCATAATATGGTTTTTGAACGCATCAACGGCGTCTTCCGCCGATGAAAATCGTTGTCCACGCAATTTATTCTTGACATTCGGGAACAAGAAGAAGTCATTGGGTTCCAAATCAGGACTGTACGGTGGATGACCCATCAATTCGATTTTTTGACTGTTCATAAAGTCTGTTGTTAGACGAGATGTGTGACAGCTGGCATTGTCTTGATGAAGAATGATCCGACGGCGTTTGTTTGTTTTCAGTATTTGACCGAAGACCTCTGGCAAACAAATTGTTGTGTACCATTCAGAGTTGACCATTCTACGTTCCTCTAAAGGCACAGTTGCCACATGACCAGTTTTCCCGAAAAAACAGGCGACCATTTGTTTCGATGTGCTTCGAGCGCGAACAACTTTTGTTGGATTGGGTTCATCTTGAAACACCCATACAGTCGACTGCTGTTTACGTTCCGGCTCATATGCATATATCCATGATTCGTCACCTGTTACAATCTTATATACGTCTTTTGAAGCACCACGATTGTATTTATTGAGCATTTGTTTGCACCAATTGACGCGAGCGTCTTTTTGAGTTTTTGTCAAATTGTGTGGGATCCAACGAGAACATACCTTTCTCACAGCTAAATGATCATGTAATATTTTATATATGCTGGTGAAACTAATGCCTATGGTTGCCTCAATCTCACAGTATGTCACATGACGATCTTGCAGTATTAGGTTTTGCACAGCATCAATGTTTTCTTGAACAACAACTGATTTTGGACGACCTTCGCGAATCTCGTCGGTGAGCGAATGGCGGCCACGATTAAATTCGTTATACCAGCGTTTCACAGTGGCAAAGGATGGGGCTTCATCGCCAAATGAGGAAGTAAGTTGATCGATGCACTCTTGTCTTGATAATCCACGTCGAAAATCGTAAAAAATCATCGCACGAAAATGTTCACGAGTTAATTCCATTTTATTGTTGTCGCGCAATCTCCAAGGCAACATAAACAACACAAATGAAGCTATTGACAAAACATTTGAAGTACGTTATGGTCAATAATGCCAAACGATTCCGTGCAAACGTCAAATCGCGCCTAACTTCAATCAGTGTTGCTAAGGCTCAAAATATAAATAGTGACGCTCGTATATACGCTACAGGTATATAGCTACATTGTGCATTTGCAATGAACTCATACCAGATTTCTGAAACCAACGCAAATTTGTCTTCTTTCAGTCTTTCCAACCTTGTGGATCTAATATCAAATCTCAAGAAATGCATTATTTCCTTGAATCTGACAAGACAAAATGCGAGCAGCATTCCGATAGCGTGATTATTCAGATATGACTAAGAGCTGTTGCAGAATTCGGCTCACCCACCTGCACTGCAGCCAAGAAGATGTTGCCAGATTGTGCACAAAATATATTTGATATATATGGAGAAACAACAGTAAACGAATCCAATTCTGCACCAAGAAAATACGTTAACACACTATATTCAATGGCGGGTCAAATGTGACCCATCTGCAGTTCTAGGGGGTAGCTGAATTGCTGCGGTTCTAGTGTTAAACCCTATTAAATCAATATTGTTTTGACTTAGAAAAAATTTGGATTTAAAAGTTTTCTTGCTCGCAATATGATTCTTTTCTATAATGCCCTGTAAATTAAAAGGAAGAGGTAAAACCAAATATGTATTCGAGACTGTTGCTTGCAACATGCCACCACTCATAACTCCAGGGTATGGAGATCCGAATTGGCAACACACCACTCCTTGTTCCGGCTGGTCAGTTGGAAGCACCAGTTCTCACCCAGGGATAGGGATTAAGACGATCCACCCTTCCTCCAGGAAGGAAACCACCGAATTGCGACACGTGACAGTAAATAAAATTTTACTTTATAATTAAAATGTCCAAAATCTTGAATCACGAATCGCGCGCATACATACTGATTCGCACAAGTTAAAATTATATTTTGTTGGGTCATGCATGCTCGTAGGCAGTGATAAGCAACTTATTTAACACGAGAGTCCGTGCACTGCCTTCACAGTTAATAGCAAGACCTCAACTGCCTACCTCAAGCGTGAGGCGCAGCATAACAGATTGCTCTATCTTACAATAATACAAACCCATAACAATATAACACAAGAAAAACTGATAATTTATATGACACATCAATGTTAATTAGCGATAGTAAGCTAAAGTTCAGGTTGGCAACAATTAAAAATGCCAACGTGGAAGTTTTTACATCGCCAAAAACATGTAGCGTGGTTTCCCCACTCCGAACATAAACAGCCAATAGGAAAACGATATTTTATTGAAAACGAGGGAGAAATACTTTGCTATAATACAATATTAAACTATATAGAAATAACTAAACTGATTTTATCAAATAATTCATATTTGCCCTTGCACATAAAGATGATTAAATAAAGATTTAGTTTATAACGAAGACAAATTACTTCAATCTTATACATTGTTGAAAAAAATCGATATTAAGAAGAAATGTATTCAACTTGTGCTTAAACAACAAAATTTGGGTGAAAGCCATTTTGGATTTGAAAAACATTGAAAACGTTGCATATATTATTTGGGTTAATTATTAGCCTATAAATTATGAATAAATGTTGCAAAAATATGCGAATAATATCATAACATAAGATAAAACGTAAATATATACATGAATTATGAAAACAATTAATTATAAATAATTTAATCAAAGTTCTTAACTTGAAAGTATACAAATAAGATAAATGCCAATGTACGACTGAAATCTGCCTAACATGGCAGTTTTCAAATCCAAAATGGCTAGGATTATTTCTATCTTTCACGCAAATGTTGTTGTTGTTTAAGCCCAAGTTAAATACATTTCTTCTTAATATCGATTTTTGTTCAACAATGTACAAGATTGCAGTAATTTGTCTTCCTTATAAACTAAATCTTTATTTAATCATTTTTATGTGCAAGGGCTAATATGAATTATTAAATAAAGATTTAGTTTATAACAAAGACAAATTACTTCAATCTTGTACATTGTTGAACAAAAATCGACATTAAGAAAAAATGTATTTAACACTAGAAGCACCTAGCTGGTCATATTGACCTTTTTTTAAATTGCAGTTTTTGCTTTGTACAGAAACCTTTTTGTTTGTGCTTTGAAATTTTGTGACTTCTCCTAAAATTTGCAGTACATTATTACTGGTATGCGTTATTTACAATAAAAATAATACTAATGGAAATATTTGTGTTTCTACCTAGAAGTGCCGTTGCCGGTCATTTTGACCGCTAATGTATTTCAATGGAAAACCACTTCTCGATTGGAACGTTGCACTTACAGTTTCCACCCCTATTCTTCCTTCCTCTTTTGGACTCGCCCATATATGTTGGCGTATTGTCGAAGCTGATAAGAAGGAGAAAGTGGAGACTCAGTTTCGTTTGAACACTGCAGTTTGGAAGCATGTTTTCTAGACAATGTGTCCTCAGTCCAGAGGAATATTTGAAAGTATTACAGGAGATTAGTGAAAATGAATCTGAAGTCGAGGACCCAGATCTTACTGATGATGATATGGACTACATTCCTACAACGGATGGTGATGATGTAACTGATTCTGTGGATTCCGAAGACGATGAAGTATTGGATGAATCTTCTAATAATGAAGCAGGTAGTTGTGCAATTACATCCTCTGTGTGTGTGTGTGTGTCTGTGTGAGTGTGCAAGCATACATGGATATAAGTGAATGTACTGTTCATGTTCGCGTGTATGATATTGTGTGCATATGTGTCTGTGCGAGTGTGTATGCACACAATGATTCGAACCCCTGGGACATCCCGAATGCCTGTACAATGGTCCGCTAGAGAGAGAGATTCTTGATTTATAGGTATTCAATTTTGATAAGTAACATGATGTCTTCTGATACTAATATTGTTGCAACAAACAAATAATAATAATACTTTCAATTGTAATACTAATATCGCTGCAACTCCGTTCTTTTTCAGGACCATCTCTTAGAAGAGGGAAACTGAAAAAATCGACAAACAAGACATCTGTGGGAGCTAGAGGTCGAGGAAGGAGCCCTAGAACAGGCCGAGGAGGACGACATTTCATTGGAAGCCACGAGGTAGGTTCAGTGTATGTTGGCAAAGATGGTAGAAATTCTTGGACTGTTGAATCTAGTGGAGCACATGCTGGAGGGCGACGTAGCGCTCAAAATGTATTGAGAGAGACAGCAGGTCCCACTCCATACGCAAAAATGCCATGTTGGTTCAAATGTTGCCAGTGCATGGTGACTTCTTGTAGACGATTCCATGCTTCGACACATACAGAAGTGTACGGAAGAAGAAGCAGATCGAAACCAGCAACCCAACTGGCGTTTGTCATTACAAGAACTTGACGCTTTCCTGGCTATTTTATATGCTAGAGGAGCGTATGGGTGCAGTTCTATAGACTACGATTTTTTATGGAAAACTACTTGGGGGCCACCTTTCTTTCAACAAACAATGTCAAGAAACAGATTCAGGGAAATAATGAAATATCTTAGATTCGATTCAAAATCATCCAGATCTGAACGATTACAAACTGATAAATTTGCACTGTGCTCTGAAATTTGGGACAAATTTATAGCTCATTGTAGGAGTTTCTACACTCCAGGGGAAAATCTGACAGTTGACGAACAATTGTTTCCTTCGAAAGCGAGGTGTAGATTTACACAGTACATGCCAAACAAACCAGACAAATTTGGTATAAAATTTTGGATGCTAGTGGACGTACATTCCAAATACATGTGCAATGTCTTTCCATACCTTGGGAAAGATGAATCAAGGAATGATAATGTTACTGTACCTGAAAATGTATTGAGAATTACTTCACCTTATCTAAATGCGGGTAGAAATGCAACTACTGACAATTATTTCACATCGCTAAAACTCGCTGAGAAGCTAAACGAGAAGAAGACAAGCCTAATTGGCACTATGAAGAAAAATAGAAAGGAGATTCCTAATGAAATTGTGAACATTAGAACACAAGTGTATGAAACATGTTTGCTAAAAAAGGGGGACATTACATTGTGTGCATACCAAGCCAAACCAAACAAAAATGTTCTACTCCTAAGCTCCGTGCATTCAGATGTAGAAGTAGATTTGCAGAGCCAGAAGAAACTCCCAGAAACAATCAAGTATTACAACAAAACTAAACGCGGTGTTGATGTTGTTGATCAAATGGCATGCAAATATTCAGTCCGTGCTTCATCACGTAGATGGCCAGTACATGTGTTTTACAATATCTTAGATCTGGCAGCAATAAATGCATGGGCAGTCACGGGGAGGAACGTTACGAGACATAACTTTTTGATAGAATTAGCTGAGGAACTGAGAGAAGGAGATTTGAATGCAAAGCCCAATAAAATATTGTCAACATCAATATCACATGCATGGAATGTAAGTGGCTCTGTTTCCAGAAAGAGGCGCCAATGCCAGGTGGCACTGTGCAATGAAAACAAAACAAGTGACATTTATTCAATGTGCAACAAATATGTTTGTGGAAAATGTGTTTCTGGTGTAGAAAAGGTACTGAAATGCAAAAAAATGTAATATGTGAAATTTCATGACGGAAACTTATTTCCTTGAAGAAAATGAATATTTATTGTTGTAATTAGTGCATGGAAAATAAAAATCACTGGGTTTCATGATATTTTGTATTTGTATTTTAAAAAATATTTTGTTTTATTAGTAATAAGATGATTATTGGCAATATCTATTTTGAGAAATGGTCAAATTTTAAATACTGGTCATTTTGACCGGAGGTGGCGCTTCTAGGTAGTAAAAAAATCCTGGCGCTTCTAGTGTTAAGTATCATCTAAAAAAAATCTATACTTGAGGTTTCACATGTACTGCTAAAAGCAGCAGGTCAGTCACTTCAGTACTTTTTTAATTTTCTCTGAAAATAATTTGTTGTTATTCCATATGTACAGGGTGACAATTAATGAACTATATGAAATAAAACTGAAATTAGTGACAAACCACGTAGTACACAAACTGTATTGCACATGTAAACGGCACTACAGACATTCGGATTTAGGTTATGACATGTTCGATATGTCTGCCATCTCTGGCGATGATGTGGGGTAGACGAACAGCAAAATTCTGCATGACCCGCTCAAGTGTCGATGCTGTCGATGACCTCCTGAATGGCAGTTTTCAGCTCGGCAATGGTTTTGGGGTTATTTCTGTACACCTTGTCCTTAACATAGCCCCACAAAAATGAGTCACGTGTGTTCAGATCCGGGGAATATGGCGGCCAAGCGAGTCCCCTTCCAGTGGCCTCTGGGTACCCAAGAGCCAGAATGCAGTCCCCAAAATACTCCCCTAGGACGTCAAACACTCTCATGGTCGGATGGGGTCGAGCAAATGGCCGACAACACGTTGCGTGCGCATACGCATACGAATTCCCATCATGCCCTGTGGCCAGCCACGCAGTTTGGACGTCATCATGCGAACCGTTCAGAAATTATGACGGTTTTATTTCATATAGTTCATTAATTGTCACACTGTATCTACATCCATGTTCTTCACACTGTAAATTTAAAGTGAAAAAGATACCACATTTGTGCATGTACAACATGTATCTTTTCCTCTGAAAAACTGTGGTGCATGTTCTACATGGAATAATTCGACAAGAGGGGGCAAAAAAAAGCAAAGAAAAATCAGCCACATTGAAAAAAAATTGACAATGAAAAAACTACTAACAAATGTACATTAAAGTTGTGGACAACAAAAAAAACGTATAAAAGCATTACATGTAGAAAAGAATAAGCTACCTAACTTCCACCCTATCAAAGTAAAATAAACCACAATATATTGCATTCATATTTCTACTTCCATGACAAATTCTCCTAATAAAAGGCCTCAGGTTTCACTTGCTGCACGTGATGAAACAATATTCACATGTAACAAGCTATCAGATCATTTCCTGCTTAAAGGATTTCTGTTGAAGTCATTGTAATCTGGATCCTCTGCATCGATCGACTGCAAACAATTTGCTACAATACACTGCATCCGTTACAACTTCCCTGAGGAGGCAGTGGCTCTTTGGGAACAACTATACTACCACGACAATTCTGTGCTTCCTATAAGCCTGGTGCTTGGAGTAACTGAAACAGAGAGTGTTGTTTAAGTGATACTGATAATAGTTTTGTAGGTTCATTGAGACTGGGACAGTTTATGAGTGCAAGTGGAACATTTTATTACCTTCTGTTACTACCTTACACTATATCACAAGCCGTCAATACTTCTTCATTAACAGCCATCATCATCACAATTCTCCTCTTGTCATTCTTTGCCTCGTGAGATCAAAACAAATACAATATATTCTGTGGGGCTAGCAAAGTTTAAGTTCTATCAATAAGCAAATGAGCAGTGCTCGCCAGGCACTCAGATACTTGACGTGCCCCTGAGGTGCAAATATCAAGAATGTTGATGTCTTATATGCAAATAAGTGATCTAGGGGCTGATAGCTTTCTGGTGAAGTACTGGTCACTTCCTCATTCTGCAGTTAAAGACCTAACAGAGAGCCGAAGGCATTCAATTCTCGCAACACCCAAAATGATAGGTTTATATCTCAAGCTCATGGGTGTTGGGAGGGGTTGAACAGGTCTATCACCCCTTTCTGGAAATTGGCATAATTCATTTCAAGTTATAAAAACAGAAAGTTTGTAAGTTTTATTGTTAATAACAGAAATAAAGTTCAGTTAGTTATTATTCGAACACAATAATGACGTAAAATATACATTAAATCAAAAAAATTGAGAGTAAAATGCTTCACCTTCTGTCATTTAAACCAAAGAATAAATGGTTTCACAGTTTACAAAATTCCACAAATTAGACACTATACCTAAAATTTTCTCCTAACTTTTAAACCTTTCTTTAATGAGACATGTACAAGTTAGTAACAAAATAGAATAACTAATCACTTCCGTACACTAATAATAAACAGTTGTGCTGGATATTCACTCATTTGGTGAATAAGACTACAAAATTCTCTCCAAGAATATAATAACAACAATTGGAATAAAATTTGTTTTATTAGTTTATAATAGTCATTATTTTTTAATAATAAACATATGCACAATAATAATTATTTCTGTTATATTTCTACAATCCATTGCTTGACCCTCGTACAAGAATTTCTGGCAACGCCCATGCTCAAGCTCGGTTCGGTCATGGTCTGGTGGGAATAGGCGTATGACGGTGCAAGCAAGTTTCATACCATGCTGGACCCAATTGTGAAGCCTTTGACCAACACAGTGTTCAATGATCAACAATGAAGCTTCCAGCAACATCAGAAGTACCAGCTCACAAGGAGTGACACCAAACTAATGCTGGATTTCACTTCTCTAACTGATTAGTGCTCCAAGAGTCAAGCTCTTGAATTACAAGTTGTGAGTTATGCTTGAGAACATGTTCTACAAGTAGGAGGAAACCCCAATATTGACAGCCTCAAATGCTCTCTGATGAAGGTGGAGCGATTACCAAATTGACGAGTGGTCGCTGATTGATTGATTTGGTTTCTTACTTCAATTTTCTGCCACTTATCGCTAATTGCAAAGATGAGGATGAGTAATGATTAGGGAACGGATTTTAAGATGCAGCACCTTTCGAAGATATTGCTGTTTTCATACCGATCATTTGAGATATGTAGGACATGAAATCAAGTAACATGAATACACTTTGTTGCACCTTTTCATGAGATTAGCACATGTATCCCCTTTTACCTCGTCTTTGATGCTTCAGCACCTCTTTCCTTTACTTATTTCATGTTTTGTTAAAAATTGGACAGAAAAATAAATGGTTTTCACTCTCTTGAACAGCTACATAAAATCATAGTCTCATTTTGTAGAGTAGAATGAGAGCTATGAAATGGAATAATGTAATCATTGCAGCCCCAACAGTTCACAAGATAATGTAGTTTCTCCACATGTAAGGATCTGCTGAGCTCAAAGCATCAAAAACAGAAATGTTGAGCGTAATCCAGTGTAACAAGTTGTTTGAAACCCAGTAAATGCCACGTTTATTCCTAAATACTGGTAACTTTATGTAATTATTACTAATTATGTTATTTACTACAGTATTGAATAAAGAATGTTAATGTTAGATCTGAATATAGGCATTTATCAGCACCTTCTTAAAACAGTTTCAGAACATTTTTTACATTTCCCGACCATAATTTTGCACCTTAAAATCCCTTCCCTAGTAATGATATGATGAAATTGATGAAGGGGCACTCAAAAATAACACCCACGTTCAGTGCTCAGGGTATTGAACAGGGTATTAACTGTTGAATATTCAATTTCCCAACTAATATCCTTGGTCAGTTTCTGAAGGGTTTTGGAAGCAACCTGAGGAAGTTTCTTCAGGTCGCAACTAGGGATGGCCAAATCTGGAATCCGGATAGTAAAAACGGAGAATCCAGATTTCGGAGGGAATCCGGATTTTTGGAATCAAGATTTTGAATTCGATCCATCCTGGTTCACGTTTATTTAAAATGTTATAATAGCACGTAACTAAGTCTACTGAATATGTTTCCAGCTAATCCCAAACTGAGAAAGAGGAATAGTCCGCTAACTGAAAAGCAGTTCTGATCAGTGTTGTTGCAGTAGTACTGTACAACAGTTCTTTGTTTCCGCCAAACGTGCCCACATTGCTCGATGGCTCCTTATCTGTCGTAGCAGTTGCACAAGAGTGATATTTTGATAGATTGGACAAGTTTGCGCTTCAGTTTAATGCACAAGCACTTTCTGACGTTGAAAGAATATAATCATTTGCATCTGCTTCCTGAGATTACATGGTTTGGAGCTCAAACAATGAAATAGTATACAACACAAAATGTCATATATATATTTCTTTCTGCTTTCGACCAAACTTTTCTTGCTCTCATGCACGGGTGGCGTGGGGAAGAAGGTGCGAAAAGGTTTTTAAGCACCCCTTAATTTTCGTCCACATCTGCCATGTTACCTTATGTATGACTTGCTAAAAACTTTGTCGTCACACTGGAGTAACACCGCTGTCATTGTAGACAACAGACATTGATCATAATCTGAGAGAGAACCCGCATTTGCTTTCCTCTATTAGGGGGGGGGGGATATCTACAATTTTTAGTGGCTGTAGTTTTTCTTCCACCATTATTATTTCTTTTGTTAAAAATTTATTTATCTTTTTTGAGACACAGTATTTGGTCATTGGCCTGCATAAACAAGCTTTGTTCGTTTCAAATTACAAACCATGCGCTTGTAGTGGCCAAAACGAACAAAACTGAAACAAGTCACTAGTAGTCTTCAGTTTCATTGGCATACTTTCATAGAAGTCTATTAAATGTTCATTGGTATTTGATGTAATGGCTAAAGAATGCATGTTTATTTTCAACATCACATCCCCAAAATTTCATTCCACGTTCCCTCAGCACACCTACATGATTAATACTGGCGCTGCCGCAGCTTTCGTATCATACACATATAAAAATATATTCAGATTACATCTGATTGTTGCGGAACTGATCTCATGTACCAACTTTTTGTTAACCTGTACCAATTATTTTATGGTCAAAAAAGAAAACATAAAGTAGTGTAATCATTTCATAGAAGAAGGGAAATCTACTATATTACTAAGTGCAGTCGGCTTCTTTCATGCGCGACACCAGAAAATTTTGACCAAATAAGCAGGAGCCAAATACTGATAAATTAGGGTTGACAGACATAAAGATTGAGTTTCACACACAGATATTCCCTCGCCCTCTCCTGAATTCCTTTGTATTTCTTTCACCATTTCTCATTGCTATTGTAAGTCTTATTTTATCCAAAATCTGGATTCCCTCCGAAATCGGGATGTTATCCGAAATCTGGATAGTATATTTTCTGAATCCGGATTTCAAATTTTCCGGAATCCGGATTCCAGATTTTCTAGTAATCTCTAGTGGCAACCATCACAGAATTTCTGTGTCTACAGTAATGTTTTTGTTCTTTGTTTATTACTAGAGGCACATATTTTAGGTAAATAAAAAAGCAAGATTTCGGTACAAAAACTGAGTCAATTTCAGGTTCAAAAGCGGTAAATAAAATAAAATATCGGTGTTATAGCGGTGAAAAATTGGATGAAAAGTGGTATATAAAAAGACATTTTGGTTTTAAAATTGTGAATATAATCCTAAATTTGATTTAAAAACTACACTTATTCCACTGAATTAACATTTCACTTCTAATAGCACATTTATGTAGTTATCAGACTATTAAGTTTATTTCTGTGTAAAGGAGTCCATTTTTGCTTCTCCAATATTAACAGCAGAATTAATCATTTTCCAGGAATTGCATAACTCTCAGGATAATTCAGACCTCAGAAGGTGTCGCGTTGGTGAATAAACCCTAAATTTCATGTTTAAGAGTTAATTTCGCTTCTTGCAGTTCATTTCGCATTATTTCGTGACAAAATGCATCTCACACCTTTCAAAAAGATGAAAAATTAACACTACAATGTGTTTTTTCAAATTTCGTTTTTTCGTCAAAAACGAAATATGCATGCCCCTATTTATTACACTATATTGGATCTTCCTGACGATGCAGTGGCAACGGCATCACCTCGTAATCAAACGTCTTCCAGTACCAGTCCTAGAACTTCTATGGCAAAGATTGAATGTTGTGGAACTTACTGATTTGTAATTTGCTTATGCAACAGCAATGCATTTAAAGCACACTATGTATAATAATTTTGATCATGGGAAAGGGATGAGGGAGGAACTGAAATTGACATACGGAACCAACAGCTTTTTTTTCCTTTCTCTTCAAATTACAGAAACTCAAGACATACCTTTTGTACAAGTCTTTCAAAAGCCAGGTGAACACCATCCTTTGATTTTATGGCACTAGTCTCATAGAAGAGGGCTCCATGTTTTTCTGCAAATCTCATTCCTTCTTCCTTGCTAACCTCTCTCTGACCCTGAAAAAATAAGAGGCAAGTATTAACACTTTATATTTTCAATCATCATTGCTAATGTGACATTTAATATATTTTACATAAACTTTTTATTCATCCATACACAAGGTGAGCACAAAGTCATGATTAATGGATTAATGGGATGGTGATATGTTGTTATCGTAAAAGGAAATGTCATAATCAACGCAGAAACTGTATTGATCTGAACAAGATACATTAAAGATTGAAACTAGACAAGAATACCAGTAAGTGATTTCTTCATACATTTCAACAGTTTGTCCCTCTTCATGCAATCAAATGATAACAACGAGATGTTTCTCAACATTGAATCCATCATTCTCTATAACACTGTGTCACTTTGGAAACACAAGAACTAAATACATGAGACTGTCTCCATGGCAGAGTGGTTAACACAGAATGTTACAATGCTAGGAATCTCAGGTTCGAATCCTGGCCTGGGCATGGGTGTCCTTTGTGAGTGTCCCTTCTTCAATTTCATCAAATCACCATTCATCCTCATCTTCGCGATTAGCCAAAAGTGGCAGAAAAGTGAATTAAAATAAACAAAATTCAATCAATCAACAACCACCCAAACTCATGATTAATGCACGCTGCCACAATGTGGCTTTTGACTGTAGCATTCGGATGGGTCTCAATCGAAAATCCACTCCTAACCACAGTATTGAGATTGACTGACCTCTATTGGAAAACAGATGAACTATTACCACACAATGTATGCATGTGAGGAGGATAAACATTCCTTTCAACCTACGATAACTTTTTGTCAATTTCACTTGTGAACAGTGGCGGTTGGTGGTCTCGCTCCATGGGTGTGCATTTCAGCCTCGTGTTTAGAAGAGGTGTTATCATCCCTCTCAATTCGTCACACCTGCTTTTGCGTACATAATAATGCTAAATATATTGGCAATCCAAGGTATGACCTCCTTCACTGATAATCAGACTATGACAGGGTTGAATTCTTTTTATAAATATGATTTTTTCTTTCAAATAGAAATACCTTGGTGATTTTTGCATTTATCATGAGAAGAAAGATATTGTTGAGCTGTAATGAGTTTGGTTTGAAGTCCAGTTTATGCACAGTAAGGCTAGTCGGGACTGCATCTACAGTTTAAAGTGGGATCCGAAGCACAATGTGCCTCCACCAGGGGGAATACAATAATTAAGCAATCGATAACCTGACAAAAACACACAAAACAAATAAATATCTATCTACAACATCAATAGTATTGTCGATTTGCAAAATATTTAGTAAAAACGTTCCATCCTTGCTCCGCTGATAACAGTGAACGAGGATGATAATAACATTGCCACACACCAAACAAAGAAGTCGATCAGACTACCATATTCATAAAATCAGTTGTAATCTATCTAGCAGTCGTTTATTTCGACCAACCGACTGAACCAAAGCAAAATCAAGAAAATTATATGTGTGTGTGTGTTTATAATATGTACCGGGCGTCTCACGTAAAACCTGTCTGCGCACGTTCCCCTGCAGAACAGGCAGGCCAGTTTTACGTGGGACACCCGGTACAGACACACACACACACAAAACAGTACTTAGTCCATGCTGGCCAGCTTCGTACTTTGTAGTATCGTCCACTAAGAATATAAATGTTCTATGTGTAATTTTTTCAGGAGAGCCCTTTAAAGTTTGACATGATATATTTATTGAACCTTTGTCACCATTGAACTGAAAGTTTGTATCATTGCAAAGGCTGATATATTAAAGCCTCTGTAAAAAGAAGTAGTTGTTTCGTTAGGTACTTATGCTGTAATTAATAATTGAAATTTCAGATAGAACAACTGCATGCAACATTATACCACCAGATATAACACTGCATTCTGGAAACGAGATGGAGATGAGACAATTTGATTATACATTTGTCATTCAATCACAAGTAGAAAAAATAATTCATATTTTGGGAAATCAACCAACTACTTTGATTCCACTATTATCCAAAATTTTTGTCTGTTTACAACAAAAGTAAGAACCGAAGACCACTACTATTGCTAAGCAGCTCCCACCAGTGACTGAGGTTAGAATGCAAGTGGTTTACCTCATACTCGAATGGTGCTTGTAGTTGGTTGATGAAATTGTCGTAAGGTTTCATTGGCTGTTGGAGTTTGCATTCTCGTCGCTGCTTCCAAATTCTGTACATGGACCAAAAAGACTCTCACTATATCAATATTGTTGTATGAAGGCATCAGACGATAACAGAGATGAAACTACATCCTAAATAGACCACATCCAAAATATCTCGATTTGTTTACAATTTGGAGATAGAACATTTGTATTATCAATGGATGACATGTCCTTCCCTTCTGCCGTATCCGTATTATTACTCCAGTTGTTGCTTGTACTTGTACTTGTTGCTCATAAAAGTGAGGATTTTCTTTTGCCCAGAAATAAACATTTCGGTTACGAGAGCTGCAATAAATAGCACACTAATCAGAGAACAAGACATTACATTTAGCTGTTTCAGTTCGAAAACGTTCGAGCAGCAATTGGCACGCTTGCACACGTTTTTCCAAATCACCATCACTTAACTCACTAACTGTCACCGGATGGTAACATTTCAGTCTTAAGTCCTTTCGCATATGATCTCTCATTGTCAATCTTGGAACGTTTAACTCTGCAGACTGTTTCCGCATTGATTTCATGGGCGATCGCTCAATGGACTCCTCCACAGCAGCACAAGTCTCGGCTCGCTCGAGTTGGCCTCCCGCTACGTGTTGCATCAAGAACACTTCCTGTTTCAAAAGTTTTGTCTGCCCACCTCAATAGAGTTTTCCGATTTGGTGACGGTCTTCCAAAACGCACAACACATTCATAATTCCATCCATTGTTTTCCCTCTTCTTGGATGTTCGTGAATCCAAACACAAGCCACCAGATGCTCCTCAACAGTAAACACACTTATATCCACCATCGTGTCGCTCTCCAGACTTACCGCGAAAAGTTAGTTTTATCACTGATCGTACGAAGGTGTTGCAGTCGAAGTGCAAGCTTGAAGACTGAACTGCGAGACCATTTTTTAAGTACGTTCGCTTATGCGACTTGCCTGGTCCAACTGTGTAGCAGCGCAGTGGGTAGGGACTTTTTGCACACTCTGTACAATTAGAATACATCTATAAAACTACAGGCATAATATAATATAAAATACAATAGATAGTATGAGATACAAGATATAATATAAATAAAATAGAATAAATGCATGGTCAATGTTATTTTCTTGAGACAAATTAGCTAAAAATTTGTTTTCTATATTCAATGTTCATATTTACTTTTACATATTATTTTTACACTAAAAAATTTCTTCACTTATTATTGTGCTCGCCTTAAATATTGTATGTAATTTCACTCTCATAGTGTATTCTTCCTTTATTTGGATTTTCTTCATGTAGAAGTTCTTCAAATCATTGCTGTAATTCCTGTCTATAATTGTATTAATATTTTATTAGTGTAATTGGATTTCCTTCATGTAGTAGTTCTTAAAATCATTACTGTAATCCTTGTCTAAAATTGTATTAATATTTTATTACTGTATGTATTGTTATATGACGATTTCCATACCTATGGACATGGGTCAACGGAAATAAAGAATATGAATATGAACATCTGCTATGACATTACGTATACACACACAAACACATATTGAGCATTAAATAGTCACCTATACTTACATAAATAAATCAAACAGCAAACAGTTACAAAGAAAAAAGAAAAACCTGATGATAGGGCATTTTATTTAGTTACATTATTGTTGTTTTTCCTGCCACTTACGGTGTCAATGTACTCTTGCACTGTGTAAAAACAATGTTCCCTTAGGAATCTTTTTAGATGTAACTTGTATACTAGTAATGAATTTATGTTTTTGAATGCATTTGGTAGCATGTTAAATAAGTGTATACCATTATATGTTACCCTTTTTTGGTAGAATGTGGTATTGTGTAATTCCATATGTAAGTCATTCTTTCCCCTGGTGTTGTAGGTGTGGTAGTCCTTATTTGCTGTGTGTGTATTTTGACAAATTTTCATGCCTGTTAGGATTTCATATAGGTATATGAATGGAACTGGAATTATCTGTAATTCTTGAAATAATGGTTTGCATGGTGCATCTGTTGGAGCATTTGCCAGAATTCTAACAGCTCTTTTTTGTAGTCTAAATATTGTAATGCTTTTGTTCATGTTCCCCCAGAAAATGATGCCGTACCATAGCAGAGTGAATGATGCCATAGTATAGTGTTTTTGCTGCTTCTAGATTTACTACATTTCTTACTGTTCTTATTGCATAACAAAACCCACTAACCTTGTTTGCTGTAGCTTTAAAATTTCAGATAGTTGAACGCCAAGAAATTTTATGTTAGATACATATTCTACGCGTATGCCCTGATTTTGCACTGTTACAGCTGTTGATTTGAAATCTGATTGCATTTGTTTTCTTAGTGTTTACCACAAGACCATTTTTTTCTATCCACTCTGAGATGTGTGTGATTGTATTCTTTATTTTGTGTTTTAACCGTTCCTTGTTTTTTCCTGCTATAAGAACGGTTGTATCATCAGCAACGAGAATTGCATTTGCATCTTTACAGTTTTGTGGAAGGTCATTGATGTAAATTAAAAAAAGTAAGGGTCCTAAAATGGATCCTTGGGATACACCATATGTAATACGTTGTTTATTTGACCGATAATTTTCCTTGTTATTAGCCTCATCGATGTGAGTTATTTCTACTATCTGATTCCTGTCCATTAGATATGATATAAACCATTCTTTTGCTACTCCCCTGATCCCATACTGGTGAATTTTTTTTACCAAGATTTTGTGGTTGACAGATGATTTGGGAGAAGAGAGATTGGTCTGTAATTACTCATTCAATTTTTTGACCCTTTTTTGTGCAGAGGTTTTCTTATGGCAGTCTTTAGCTGTTCTGGATATTTACCGGTAAGGAGACTTAGATTAACTACATGACATATTGGGCCAGATAGGTGTGCAGCACATTTTTGTATTACAATTTCGGGTATCTCATCTATGCCGGCAGAATACTTGTTTTTCAAGTGACTTATTCAGCTAAATATTTCCTTCTTTTCTGCAGGGAGTAAGTATATACTAGAATGTACTTTAGTTACATCACTAGTTTTATAATTTGTTTTTGAATGTTTTTGTTATTTTTTCTTCTATCCCAGTAAAGTATTTATTGAAGGTTGATGCTACATCTTTTGGATTGACAATGCTTTTGCCTTCGTTGTTTTAGTGATATGTTGTCTTTGTATTTTTCTTTCCCATATTATACCTAATTTGGATTTCGCAATACACCACAATGTTTTTTGTTTGTTATTTGAGTCTAGGATCATATTGCTATTATAGTATTTTTTTGCTACCTTGACTGAGTTTTCAATCTCCTTTCTTTTTACCTTTAGATATGAATTGAATGTTTCACTTTTGAATTGGTGTCTGCGTTTATAAGTTACGATGAAATCTTTCCAGTTTTCTTTGATGTCGGGTGTTATCCAATTTGATTTTGTTTCAATGTATATTTTTTTTGTGATTTTGGGAAATGCTAAGTTAAATGAGTATGAAATGGCAGACAGCAATGTCTCGTATGCTTCATTCACATCAATTTGGTGGTATAGGCCATCCCACGATTCTCTACTTATTAAGTAGTTAAAGTAACTAAAATTAGCTTCATTAAATTCTCTTTTTGTGGTATTTGTGGGTCTATATGGTGTGTGTGTTTGGTTTATGTTTTGTGCTGCAGTAATTTTTATGCATTGTGTGTCATGGTCTGAAAAGCCAGTACTAATTGTATTGACCCTGTATACAAATAAGTTGGTGTTTAAGAAAACCGGATCAATTACTGATTAGAATTCCAACGAAACTACTGTCAAACTACGAACCAGCGAAGTGTAGCAATTCCAAACACTTTCCTGGATCCTCCCTCATTTGCTGAAAGACCAGGCCCATCCTTTCAATGTAAGATCCACTAGTAGCCTTTGTATAATCCTAAAGTATTGTTTAGCATGCTGCCATAACTTGATCTCAGT
Organism: Lepisma saccharinum; assembly: GCF_977018435.1. Lineage (NCBI taxonomy): Eukaryota > Metazoa > Arthropoda > Insecta > Zygentoma > Lepismatidae > Lepisma > Lepisma saccharinum. The sequence goes on from NC_139240.1 coordinate 55,264,755, forward strand.
CTTTCAAAATTTTGTCTGTGAATGCCACACAAGAGACCATCTTATTTCCAATAAAGATCAACATTATCCAGTGCTTTGTGTATATGGTGACAGCATCTTAGCGAACTAAACAACGAGCCAGGTGTATTAAAATGCAGGGTGTCCAGTCAGTATGGCACTTCAATTTTCAAATTCAGTTTTAAAGATATTTTATTAATGTTTCGAGTTTGCTTATAGAAATTTTCATTACTGTTTTTTTTAAATAACAAGCACAGTATATTTAACTGATTTGTTTTGCTTCACCTTTTCGCAACTTTTGACTAATCACAAAGATGACGATGAGTGATATGTTGAAATCGATGAAGGCTCCCTCACAAAGAACACCCATGTTCAGGCTGGGATGCCTGGCGGAGCAGAGTATATATTTTTGTTGTTTGTGCGTTTTCTGTACTTTAATGGAAAATCAAATACACACACATAATGCAATTTTGTAACGACGACTGGGTGCTGACTGATGGCTATTTCCGTAAGTGTCTCTTGTAAAATTAATTACTATTCATTTAATCTTGTGTAATTAATAAATTAGGTGTTTTAGGACTCAGTTCAAATACGTAGCTTTATATTAATATGATGCATGGTTTATCTGGTCCCTAATGCAAGAAAAAAAAACGGTTGATGCCAGATTTATTTTTAATATTCACTGCACCTGCACCCAACCATTCATGAACATATTCAGAAAGGTTAATTCTGGCCTTACCTTGTCAATTTTGTTTCCTACCACCATCTTTGCAATGGTTGTTGTTGAATACGTATCCAGTTCATACAGCAAGTTTTCAAGCTTTGCTAATGTTTCCTTGCTGCTCACATCGTAAACCAAAACAGCTCCCTGCGCACCATGGTAGTTGCTGGGATCCAAAGTACCAAATTGTTCCAGCCCAGCTCTGTTCTGAGACAAACAAGAAACATAAAATATACAAGTTATGATCTATATTTATAGGAACAGCAGACCATACATTTATTTTTACATTACCCAAAGGGCAATCTGTAAATTCCAAATAATGAAATTACACCTGTTATTGTGTATTCTAAAATTAGTAGGGTACACATGAGCAGATGTAGAAAAATACAGGGTGCCCAGTTACCATGGCACCTGCATTTTTATCAGTTCTATATTTTTTTAACATTTAGCATTCACTTAAGGAAATTTTCATTTTTTAAAAAGTAATGAGTACATTTTGCATTTTCTTGTGTTTGTGTATTTTCTGCATCAAGTGTATCATTAAATCAGAAAAAACATGCCATTATAAACTTTTGCACTTTTGCTAGCTGAATTTTAAAATCTACACTGATACGATAAGTGGCCATTAGAATGTATTAAGACAAAACATGATTTGGGTAAGGGAAAAATCATACAGGCCATCTTGAAAGCTGGTATCTTGGAGGTAATTCAAGTTATTAATGCTATTACCACTTGAGCCTTCTTCATTCAGAAGGTCCAACGCTCCGGTCCAAAAATTAATTATTTTAAATCCAATCTTGTATTAATGAATTAATTGTCTTAAGAATCATCTTTCAAATTGTGTACCTTTATCTTAATTTGATTCATGGTTTTTAGCTACCAAGAAAAAGGGACTCGTGCCTGAATTATTTTTAGTTCGGTCCACACCTGCACATGAAACACGTTGCACAAATGCATAACATTACCAAAAAAATATATTGACAGAAGTATATGCCTAATTAGTCTTCCTTTTTTTAAAATTTCAAAGCTTTGTAGGAAGTCAAATTGGGCAGTCTATTTAGTACAACCCTGTCATTGAGTACAATAGTTCAATTCCTAACAAAAAATTAAAAAATATTAAAAAAGCAGGAAAAATCTTGTTCTTAAAAATCTACGAAATCACTGTCAAATTATTGCAATGCAATTGTTGCAATGAAAGCATGACCTTCATTCTTCAAAAATGTGTGTTAACTAACTGCCCTTAAAGAATAAAATTCACATGAGGTGGAAACCACTGTATTATTTGTTAAGGCTTTTGTTTAATTGAATGCCACTATTACCCATATCCATGCAGTGGTATCCTGTGTACGTGGTCTGTTAAAAAAAATACCAGACTTTTGTCATACGAGGGTCACTATTTATATTTTGAGCCTAACAATGAAAAAACAGGAATTTGGCATTGAAAACTGCTTTATTGTTTTTCGAAGTATTCTCCTTTATGGTCAATACACTTTTGCATTCGTTTGAACCATTTGTCAAAGCAGTTTTTCCAATCTTCATGAGACACCTCCATAATATGGTTTTTGAATGCATTAACGGCATCTTCCGCCGATGAAAATCGTTGTCCACGCAATTTATTCTTGACATTCGGGAACAAGAAGAAGTCATTGGGTGCCAAATCAGGACTGTACGGCGGATGACCCATCAATTCGATTTTTTGACTGTTCATAAAGTCGATTGTTAGACGAGATGTGTGACAGCTGGTATCGTCTTGATGAAGAATGATCCGACGGCGTTTGTTTTCCGTATTTGACCGAAGACCTCTGGCAAACAAATTGTTGTGTACCATTCAGAGTTGACCGTTCTACGTTCCTCTAAAGGCACAGTTGCCACATGACCAGTTTTCCCGAGAAAACAGGCGACCATTTGTTTCGATGTGCTTCGAGCGCGAACAACTTTTGTTGGATTGGGTTCATCTTGAAACACCCATACAGTCGACTGCTGTTTACGTTCCGGCTCACATGCATATATCCATGATTCGTCACCTGTTACAATCTTATATACGTCTTTTGAAGCACCACGATTGTATTTATTGAGCATTTGTTTGCACCAATTGACGCGAGCGTCTTTTTGAGTTTTTGTCAAATTGTGTGGGATCCAACAAGCTCAATGCTCACAGCTAAATGATCATGTAATATTTTATATATGCTGGTGGAACTAATGCCTATGGTTGCCTCAATCTCACAGTATGTCACATGACGATCTTGCAGTATTAGGTTTTGCACAGCATCAATGTTTTCTTGAACAACAACTGATTTTGAACGACCTTCGCGAATCTCGTCGGTGAGCGAATGGCGGCCACGATTAAATTCGTTATTCCAGCGTTTCACAGTGGCAAAGGATGGGGCTTCATCGCCAAATGTGGAAGTAAGTTGATCGATGCACTCTTGTCTTGATAATCCACGTCGAAAATCGTAAAAAATCATCACACAAAAATGTTCACAAGTTAATTCCATTTTATTGTTGTCGCGCAATCTCCAAGGCAACATAAACAACACAAATGAAGCTATTGACAAAACATTTGAAGTACGTTATGGTCAATAATGCCAGACGATTCCGTGCAAACGTCAAATCGCGCCTAACTTCAATCAGTGTTGCCAAGGCTCAAAATATAAATAGTGACCCTCGTAGCATCCAAACCATTGTTTGTAACGAGTTCTGGCAGGTGGCTTGCTCCAGAGGCAACCTTCAGATAACAGACTGTAGCTTGCCACATATGCTACACTCACCAGTAGCCCAGTTAGAACCACCGAAGCAAACACGTGCAGTAACCTCTCGTCCCGTTCGCTTCACAGAAGTGAAGATGAAGGATCAGGCGGAGCAGCGTGTTTGTGAAATTTTGCTTTAAACTGGGGAAATCTTTAAGTGAAACTTGTCTCATGCTTCAGCAAGTCTTTGGGATGGACTGTGTGAGCTGATCGCAGTGCCATGAGTGATTTCAACATTTCAAAGAGGGTAGAACATCGGTTGATGAAGATTCAAGATCAGGATGAACTTCGACGTCAACAAACGATGAAGACATGGCTGTTGTTCGGTTGTTGTTGTTCGTCATTTCACTATCACACAGGTTGCTGAGGAAGTCGACATCAGGATCGGGTCATGTCATGCAATTTTGAGGGATGCTGTGTGCAGAAAAAGGCCTAGCTGTGGGAAAACAAGAGTTGGGTGTTGCACCATGACAATGCGCCAAGTCACACATCACTCCTTGTTGTCCACTTCTTGACTGTTCATATGATAACCGTCATGCCCAACCCACCTTACTCTTCAGACTTGGCCCCTGTGGACTCTACTGTTTTCCTAGTTGAAAAAACTTGGATGTCGATTTTGCAAGCGTAGATGACATTCAGCACAACGCAACAACACAGATGAGAGCTATTCCCAAAAATGCATTCCAGGAGCCATCCGAACAGTGGCAGAAACGATGGGAAGACACCATTGCAAGCATGAGGGAGTACTTTGAAAGGGACAAGCACGTGTAATGTTGTAATTACGGTAATAAAGTTTGCATTGCAAAAGTTGGGTCTCTTTTTGAACAACCCACGTAAGTGGGGGAAGGTTATGACACTATTTTTGTCTAAAATCCCATTAAAAACTATCTAATACAGGAGAAGAGAGCAAAATAGGACTGGCTACTAAAAAAAGGGAACCCTTACCCATCTGCAGGCACAATGGGCACTTTAGTTTAAGACTTATGATTTTAGAAAAATGTAAAAAAGATTTTTTATGCAGATTACACATCTTACTTACGGAAAACAAACGAAGAACAAGTCCATATATCTAACACCATATGACTATTAAACATGGATAGAATGCAACCTAGTCAAATCATATACCCTAAAAGAGGCATGTCGGTGTTAGGTCACTTCATTAAAAACAAAAAAAAATTACTCAACATTTTTTTAAGCCAGTGACAACACAATACACAATCTATGGTACTTACCCATATTGCTAATACGACAGTATTCCCATCTACTGTAATCATCTTTGAATTGAAATCCGCTCCGAGAGTTTCAACTTGACCTGGATCAAAGTTATCTTCAGTAAACCGCATGAGGAGGCTGAAGAAGTTGAAAACAATTCATATTTACAATCGTGTATTATTATTATTATTTATACAACACAGTAATATTCTATGATCAAAAAACACACACATGCCTAACCATCATAAAAGCATATGTGTTGAATTTAATCATGAAATCACTTACACACAGAGTAATAGTACCACAAATGAAAATATTTTTCATGTCAGCAGTAATACTTCATACTAAAAGTCAGTTCCGGCGATCCTCTGGACTTCCGTGGTTTATGAAGATTGAGTTTCATATGTCAGCCTGAAAGATGTGTTCCACATGTGGGGAATTATGTATTATGCATGATAATCTTGGAAAGCTGTTTACAAATTGCCAATGCCTTTATAGTTTACGACTTGTGCAAGAACACAAAATTTATTGGAAAGAAGGTTGTATGTGCTTCCCTTATATTTAAGTGTATATTACTAAAAGGAATAAGGTGATTATGTGTGGTGGCAGGTGGTAATCCTGTTCAGGCATCAGTGACGTAATGGTTTCTCTCTTTTTTAAACAAAAATCTGCCTCAGTTTACTACTGCTGCTAATGGCCAAATATTATAAAAATAAGGACTGGTAAAATATTCAAATCACTGGGGAAAATCGTGTGCGAGGATCTGTTTTTTGTTTCCAACTTTGGTGTGCTTGGCCTTACTGAATTATTTTTACCCGTATTATGCTCATCTGCACACCCATACTACTATTTATAACTTCACTTATATAAAGATATGTGATATGTGAACATACGAGGGCTGCTGGAAAAGTGTCTGCAATCAATATGAAAAAATACATGTAAAATTCTGGGAATGGCTTTATTGTTTTTCAAAGTATTCGCCCTTAAGATTGATACACTTTTGCATACCCTCAAACCAAATTTAAAAGCATTCCTTCCACTCTGTAGCTGATACCTCAGAAACTGCTGTTTGGAATGCATCAACAGCTGCTGCAGGCGACACAAATCGCTCACCACGCATCTTATTTTTCATGTGTGAGAACAAAAAGAAGTCATTAGCTGATAAATCAGGTGAGCATGGACAATGAGTCATTAATTTGACATTTTTACTGAACAAAAATCAACAGTTTGGTGTGCTGAATGGGAACTGGCGTTGTTGTGGTGAAGAATAATGCGACGACTTGGGTTTGTTTTACGCAATTCATTGATGACCTCTGGGAAACAAATTGTTGTATACCACTCAGCATTTACAGTCCTTCGATCTTCTAAAGCTATTGTTGCCACATGTTCGGTATAACCGAAGAAACAAGTAATCATTTGCTTGGCAGCACTCCTTGAACGAACAACTTGTTTCAGCTCACTTTGAAACACCAAACAATGGATTGCTGTTTAGTTTCGGGTTCGTATGAATAGATCCAAGTTTCGTCCCCTGTAACAATATAGTACACCAAATTTCACTTGGCTCGGTTGAGTTTTTTGAGCATTTCTTTACACCAATTTACATGAGCCTGTTTTTGAGCTTCAGTCAAGTTGTGTGGGATACAACGGCTTAAAAGTTTCCGTATGTTCAGATGACCATGCAAAATTGTATGTATTACTTTCATGTTAATGTTCAAGGATGCCTGAATCTCACGGTATGTCACATGCCAATCTCTCTCAATGATTTCACGCACAGCATCAACATTACTGGCAACAACAGACGTGGATGGATGACCTTCACGAAATTCATCACTGAGAAATGTGCGATCACGTCGGAATTCGGAAAGCCAATTGTACACAGTCCTATTGGAGGGTGCTTCATCCCCAAAAGCCAAATGAAGTCGCTCGATGCAATCTTTTGGTGTTAAACTACATTTGAAATCAAAAACACTAAGTTGCTGACCAATGCAGTTTATTAAGATTTTTTTCTATATCTTAATAAACTGCCTTGGTCAGCAACTTAGTGTTTTTAATATGGAAACAAGGCTTAATTATATTACAATTTGAAATCAAAAAAAATCATTGCCCGAAAGTGTTCACGAGCAATTTCCATTTCTCACACGAAACTGCTTTTTCAAACTGCTGTGAAAAATAAACAAATAGGCTTAAACAAACAATCGAAGATAATTTAAACATAAAAAAGGTCTATTCTTCAGATTTTTATAATAGCGGAACACTAGCACCTCTGTTAGTGGTAGTTTGCAGAAACTTTTCCAGCAACCCTCGTATATGTTGACCCATGAAGAATGTAAAGCAGTGTTTCTTACTTTGGTATTACTAGAGTATCAAACAAAAATATAATTAGGTTTATGCATAAAACATTTGTAGAAAACAAAAACTTTCACTATGATAATGGTTCAATAACAACTGTGGACTAATGATTTGGGCAATAATTCTCGAGGAAGGCATAGACTCTAGCGTATTATTTTTTGTGTTTTACATTACAAAAGTAAAGGCAACCAGTGACTCAAAACTCTTTGCAGTGACTCATCCACAAGAACTGACCTTGACTTCCCAACACCACTCTCTCCTATGATTACTATTTTTAAAACAGGCAAAATGTGCTCTCCCATTTTGTAAGTTTCTGCAACACGTTGAGACAAAACACTTTGCAAAATTTACTAGTATGGCTGTTCCCATGGCCGTATTTAGAGGGGGGGTTTCTAGGGTTCAAACCCCCCCCGAAACTTCTGACATGATGGATTAATGGAAGTTCAGAAACCAAAATCTGTAACAAATTTTCAATTTTTTTTTCGAAGCATCACAAAAATACATGGAGACAATGTTGAAACGATCGAGCTAGAATTTTCATACATTTGGAATTCTGAAACTTGAGTGAAACAGGATTTATTCTCAGAATCGTAGTCCACCCGCGACCCCACCATTATCACTTCTGCTGTCATCTTTCCAGTGTTGCTCCCGTGTCACAAGGAATATAGACTGAAGATTCCCTTATGATTGTCCCAAAATTCCCTTTCCAGCTTTTAAATTCCCTGTCTGATAAAGTCGAAAATCCCCCTTGATAGGAGTTCAAACCTAGGATCTCCAGTTTTTTAAGCACATTTAGTTCGCGATTGAGGTTACAATCCATGCACCAGGCTAAGTTTTTAAAAATAATATCTGGTTCCACACTTTTAAAAATTCCTAAAATTTAATTTTAAAGTCAAACAACAAAAGCTTTATGACTAAAATTTCCATCTTTTAAAGCTTTTCTCTTGAAGGTATCTAAAGTTTAATGATGAAGTATAATAATTGTGCATTTCAGTACACACTGTATGAAACGTAAAAAAAAACAAAAAGAAACTTGTGCTGGATATTCACTCATCTGCTGGATTGATTTTGATTTGATTTGATTTAGTTTATTTTACTTCGCGTTTTGTGCCTCTTGGCTAATTTGCGAAGATGGGGATGAGTGATGAAATTGATGAATGGACATTCACAAACAACCAAGCCCGACCGGGATTCGAACCCGGGACCCTTGGCGTTGCAGCGCGATGTGCTAACCACTCGGCCACAGGGTCGGGCATCTGCTGGATTGAGTAAGCCCCCTCAAGGATATAACAATAATATAATAATTATTATTAGTATTATTATTATGGAATAAAATAGTTTTATTATTATGAAATTTTAATTATTATTGTACAATTATTGTTATTATTTCTATTTTTCAAATTTCTGGTGACGCCCATGGGAACAATTATGAATGAACCCCCCCTGAAATTTTTTCCTGCCTACGGCCATGGCTGTTCCATGTGCATTATCTTATCCCTTGAACAAAAAAAGACATTGTTCACTATCAGCACAATCTACAAGAGGATGTTTACACATGCTGATATGATATGCTGAAGAATCCCTTAAATGCTCATTTTTCTATCTTCCAGTGATGTTCCCATGAGTTAAATTCATGGCTTGGGCATGGATGATCTTTGCAAACAGCAGCACAAACACAGGAAGCAAGAGGATATTGCACACTGCAATTGGATACTGCATGGAAATCAATTCCGGGAGGGGGAATTGACGTAAAAAAAAAGCAAGACCAACAGAATCTAAGAGTAGCAGGACAAATGGATACTGTTGGAATTAGTGTTCACGAATATCTTGCATTTTTTCTTCCAGACGGCCAAGGCACCTGCAAGGGTGCACAGAAGAGAAATTCCCCCCCCCCATTTCAAATTTTATACATTTGAAAATAATTTCTTGCCATAGCTAGGGGAAGGCGGGAGTTGGACCTATGAAAAAAAATTGAAAAAGAGAATGTCATTGCACCCCATGAAATTATTTGCACCCTATTAAATCAATATTGTTTTGACTTTGCAAAAATTTGGATTTCAAAGTTTTCTTGCTCGCAATATGATTCTTTTCTCTAATGCACTGTAAATTAAAAGGGAGAGGTAAAACCAAATATGTACTAGAGACTGTTGCTGCTAAACAGTTTTGTCTTGAATGCATGAACAATTGTTTTGAGGAAATGAGAATGCACATGACAAGAGACAATTCATATCATTTGAGCTGTTGGTCTGTTATGAGGTGGATGAATTTATTGTGTAATGTATTTAAATAATATGCTATATATTAAAGAAACTTTGAATATGTACACAATTTTTCTGTTAACATGTTGCATATGTATTTTAAGTCACTCCATGTTGCATATGTGTAACACGTATGTTGTACATGAAGTTACATATGTCATATGCACAAAAACAATTACATTCGTCATTTATCTTCTGTCTTTTAAAAATACAGTTTGTGTGCTTGCTTTTCAATATTAGCTAATGTATGGTGACCATATTTTCAGAAATGAAAAGCAGAACACTATACAAAAAAGACCTAAAGTTGGTGTCAGCGTAGGAACCGAGCACTTCGAGTTCCGTCGTGCATCCTGCTTCTTGGAGGGGAGTTGTGAACACGGTGCCAATCAGAGTTGCGACGTTGCCGTCATCGCCTACCGCTTTGCCGCAGCGCGGTCACTTCTACCGTCAATACCCCGAAAGAAGAAAAAAAGGAAGACACGTGTACTTTGTTTATATTTTTTCTTTATTTATAACTTTGATTAAGACAGTAATTTTAACCGCTAACTCAGCTCGTTCAGAGTTGGCTAAGTACAGATCAGTTATACTCAGTACATCTCTGTCTCTCTCTCGCGCGCGCGCACACACACATGCAAACAACACGAAAAAAGTTACTGAAGGTTACCGGTAAATATTTATAGTGTCAATTGATGTCTTTATTAGTTTTTGAAAGATTATATTCCGCCGTCAAGTACCGAGTCAAGTTGCTAACATTCAAAGTCTCGTCTTTATTTTGTTTAAATACCAATGCTAACGTATGGTAATCTTGTGTAACTCCCAATCTGTTGTTTATAAGAGTGTAATTAACACATTTTAAAATCAAGCGCTTTTACAATTTAAAATAATAATAAATAGAATGAGTCTAAGGATTATAATGCAGAGTTTCAATACCCCTTCATGTACCGTATGGTGCATTGTAAAGGTACATGATTAAGAGATACCCCTTGGGAGGGGCAACTCGGGCACTCACCCGAGGCTCCGCGCTTTATGGGGGCCCGCGCCAAGTAAAATATTTGTTTGCTCACTGTTTATTACGAGTTTATGGGACACTGGTGCTTGCAATTTAACAAATTAACCCGATTTCTCCTAACTTCACGTGCATGGTTTTGACATACTTAAAAATATCCAAAATTACTGAAATCACATTCTAAACTAAGTACTGTATGAAAATCATGTTCAAATATTTCAGCTAAAAGTAGTTAATATACAGAATTTGTTTAATTATACGTCGAATGAAATCATGGAGTGGAAATATTTTTATACACAAGACCCTAGAAGTAAACAAAGGAGAATCATGCTGGAGAATATTATTGAATATGATTAAAAATTGTCACTTGGATAGTTAAAATAATAGTTTGCTATTGAACACATCCAGTTTTGCGCCCCAGTGGCACCTTTGAAAGGAATACAAACAATAATTTAGAAACTTTAATTAGTCCACTATAATTTTTGGGTTAAACCTCCAACAAGTTCTGTTTATTGCAGCTTAGGTAATAATACGAAATACATATAAATTTTGTATTAATTATGATAATTTTTGTATTGCGATTATGTAGGACACCTGTACTTCATACTAGGGAGAAAAAAATGTTTGATTTTCTCAGACCTGGAAAATTTTGGTTATAGGCCCTGCGTATATTGCATGCCCTGGGTCTCGCACCCACCTCGGTCCTGCCCTGATATGTATGAATACAGAACAATGAATAGTACTTTCATGCTTTCCTATTGTCTATTTCATCATTATCACCATAGCGATATAATAACATCGACAAACAAAAATCTTTGTTAAAACATATATACGTATCGACGACGATAAATAGTTAAAGCAGACTCAACCTATTGCTTCGACTCATAACTTGTGCATCACCCTCCCTCGTTTTTTGTTATTACGTCTATTGATTTGAGCCAAAACTTTGCGATATTATCGATGTGGGAGAGTTTTGTAAATTTTTATAGCTTGCATTAATTTAGTGTCCGGCAGCACGTATTATTAGCGAGCGTATCGGTTGACATAATTATTTATATATTATGAAATGTGCAGAATAAAAATAAATAGCTACATTGTACTCAACAAAATGAAGTTCTTAATCGTCGTCTGCTAATGTTGACACTCCCAAGTCGTCACTGTCACTTCCTTCACTACTTTCGTTATCTGTATCCAAATTAATGATAACTGTATCATGCACACGCTCAATCAGCCCATCGGCTTCCCACATTCTTTCCTCGGTTTGCTTTACTTTCTCCACATCTCTTCGCCACTGTTCAATGCTCACTTTTTCTATTCCTTCTTCCATTAACTGCTCTACTTCGTCCAATTTGAATTTAGCATTTTCCATGGCGACGTGGTTCTTCACGGAACTCCAAACGTATTCTATGGGATTGAGCTCGCAGTGGTATGGGGGCAAGCGAAGAACTTCGTGACCAGCAGCTTTAGCTAATAAGTCCAATTTATAATTGTTCATGTATTTAATTTTCTCGTTGTCTAAAATTTCGCACAATTCAAATTTGTTCATGTGTGCTTCCCACGAAATCCCTTTCTCAGTAAACCAATTTTGAATGTCTTTTTTGGTGCTGCTCTTTGTGGGAATTTTCTCCGCCCTGACACTATGATACGGTGCATTATCCATCACTATTACAGAATTGGGGGGGATATTAGGTAACAGCCTTTCCGTGAAATAACGTTCGAACACATGCGAATCCATTTCGGAATGATAATCGCTGTTTTTGTTCCCCCTTTTCCCCCGGAAAATCAACTTTGCCCCCGGAACAAAACCATCTTCGGATCCAGCATGGACCAATATCACCCTCTCGCCCTTCCCCGTGGGCGCTTTTGCTCCTACCGAGAGACCTTCACTCCATGCTTGGGCCGCAGACGTAACTTTGGAGTCCACCCACCTCTTGGATTTGGTATGGCCTCTGTTTGCCCAAGTTTCATCGGTGTATATGATCTTTCGGCCTTCGTTTCTGAAACGCCTAATTGCACGAAGATATCTGTGCCTCCACGCTATAATATCTTCCCTGTCAATTAGCATTGACTCTCTTTTGTGCTTAACAAATTTGAAGCCAACGTCTTTTAAGAGACGATATAGTGTACTTCTCGATATCGACGGAAGTTGGTCGTCTTTTTTTAGGACATGGAGAATTTTATTCAGCGTTGGCAGTTTATTTTCTTTGAAAAAAGCGTGCACATGTCTTCTTATTGCTCCGCGAGCAAAACTGTCGTAATTGTCCAGCCGTGTTTTACGCTTGTCTCTTGGTCTTTTCTTGTTAGGGGTGTCTAACTTGCCTTCCTTATCGAGAAATTCCTTTTTTATTTGAAACACTGTGGAAGGGCTAACACCAGTTGCATCAGCTGTCATTTTTACTGCAGTTCTTACGGAAGTAGGTGAATTGTTTGTTATTTGTGAGCGAAAATAAGAATATACATTTAAGATTATGTTTCTTTCCCCGCCCTTTAACACACGTTTCCTCGTCCCCTGTTTATAGCACTCAGGTGATGTTGGCTCCATTGCCTATATTATATTACACGAGAACGCAAATTTCAGTCCAGGCCACAGTACACAAACACAAACATAAACAATCAAACAAACACTCGCACTCAAATAATAAAAATGTGCCGGTTCCTCTTATTGCATATCACCTTCACCAAACAATTCTGCAGAAAAATTACACAAGAATTAGCTATAACAAGCCGCACTTATTAATAGCCAATATTTTTACACAAAAACGCACTCTGACTACCGATGGGCGAAGCTACTTAGACAATTGGCAACTCTGTAGAGCTCTGCGGAAAGTTCCTTCCTTCCTGCAAGTATTGCCACCTCTGGAACGGAGTTTTGTCGCCATCCTCAAAGACTCGTCAACACATAGCAATGACACATTATACGGAGGACAATAACCATCGCAAATACGAAGAAACTTGCAGTATATCCAATATATTCACTGTAAAACATCCACAGATGTTTATTCGGAGTGTGACGCTCCATGATAAACATCACTATTCTCAAGTTTCTTCGACTGCACTGTGTAAAACATTAGAATACTCCAAAAGCTGAAACTGCTCTGCAACGAAGATAATACGCGTATGCCTCGCTAAATTAAGGAAAGTAATCAGTGTACTTTTGTTAAGTTTATAAGTTTAGTACGGCGCTAGTTTTTCAATAATTCTATTATAATATAATAATATTTTCTTCCTATTTTAAATGAATAAAATTAATGATACTTTAAACAGTGTCGTGTCCCGTATTTTCTTAAAGTGTGTGTGTGTGTGTGTTGGGGGGGGGGATATACTTTGTTTAGTATTCAGCCCTAATTTTGACGACTTTTCCCGCTTCCGACGTTCCTTTTAGGAATACTGGACTAATGGGGGAGGGAGTTATAACCCCCACCAACCCTACCTTCCTTGGACACGCCACTGACTTTAAATAACAACGACTCCATGCCATAAGAACATAATTATTCTTTAGAAGCTCGAATATATATTTGCAACCCCACACGCCTTTTCAGTGGCGTATTTCAGGGACGATGTATACAAACGTAGGAGCCAAAAATGGCAACAATAACAAAAACGTTATAAAAAACTGTATTTACATATGTTCAGAATTTAATTTTTTTATGGTTGGTCTTCACGAAATCGGATAAAATGACTCTGAACCTAAGAAATCATATCGGAAAATTTATGAAGATAATTACTATTAACATGTTGAGAGTTCTATAGTGGTACGTTCCTATTTTTATTTGGTTATTTGGTGCCGGTTCCCTTGCCGGAGTGGTTAGCACATCGCGCTACGACACCAGGGACCGGGTCCAAATCTCGGCATGGGTATGGGTGTTTGTGAGTGTCCATTCATCAATTTCATCATGTCATCACTCATCCCATCTTCGCAAATTAGCCAAAAATTGCATAAAAAGCGAATTCAAAATAAAGCCAATCAATCAATCAGTGGTTATTTGGTGCGAATACTACTACTTGCTCGGAGATATGATAATCTGCACATGCTTCCCCGCCATTATTATCCTCATTTGGCGGTGTGTTGCGCTCTGTCTGATTTGGTACTGTGGTAACTGTTTGTATGTGAGTGTTTACTGTTGTAAAAGTGTCGCTCTTTAATTTGGATACAAACTACTTGAGCTGGATATACTGCTTGCAACCAACGCGGCCGTCCCAATGACACCCGACCCTCATGCTGATGACTTACGAGCGGGGGAGAAGGCCACTCCTTAAAATTTCCGAGAAACATCGAAGTGCTCTGTTCCTACCCTGACACCCAGTTTAGTTTCCATTTTTGTTGGAGCTAAGATAGTTCATATAAAGTGGTGTTCCTTTTAAAGAAGAACTCAAAGTAAGGAAAAGTGTGGGAGACATCCCCTACTTACGTCATTGTCTCCCCATGGAATGAAACAAGCCTCCCACCAAGCAATTTCCACTTCGAGCACTATTTTAAAGTAGCAGGTGAAGTTTTCCACTTTCTCAAATGAAAACGAATCCTGTGATAATTCTCATGATAATATTAATGATACCATGGTTTTAAAACAGAGTTGATTTAAATCAGCCAGCCATACATAACTTAAATACATATGAAAAAAAATATGTTAATTTTGCAACTATCAACACAATAGTAACACTTATGAACAATGAACAGCTGTAAAGAAAAGAATAGCCTCATATTAACAAATCAAATGAGTCATGTTTATTTGCATTAGATACAAACTATGAACTCTCAATACATAAGTCTTATTATACGTACTACCAAACATTTTCAAACATACTTGTCATGAGAATGAATTACTTGCAAGCAAGTACACTTACAGTTTTATTTAGAAACATCTCATGAATGAAATTTGGAACATGTGCATTTTCAATTTTGTACTTAACTTCTTAACCGTCCCTCTCTGTCTGCAAGATACAAGCACTGTTCTGTTTCGAAGATGACATCTTGCCTTCTTTACTATAGATTGTCATCACAATCCACACTGTGCTTTTTGCAACCCTCACAAGATTGACTGGTTTCATCACTGACAGTGGGGGCAATTAGGGGTGGCAGTTGTTCCCCACTTTTGCTACCACACTATGCTAAACCTTACATACCAAGGGGAAGTAACCTGGCTTTGTCAGTTTTATACCCAATCGGCGCCACTGATTACTAGAAGTGGCGGGACAGAATATTTTGTTCAAGATGGGAAATTTTATAAATCCCGATGATTGGGATGAGAAAATTTCACAATTTCCTAACAAGGGAGGTTATCTAAGTGTCCCCCTCCAATTTCCATGAAACTTGGCAGATGTATAGAGGGGCCCAAATGAAGAAGTACATGTTTTTGTGTTTCAGCTAAAAAACTGTTTTGGGGGGCAACCCCACCCCCCACTCAAATGTCAAGATGAGAAATTGAAGTGGGGATCTGACCCCAAAACCACATAAATATGGCATAGGAAGAAACAGGGAGCATAGGGTTCCTCTATACACCTGCCAAATTTCATGGAAATCGGAGGGGGACACAGGGGTCAGATCCCTACGTCAATTTGTCATCATCTTGACATTTGAGGCAGGTTTTGCCCCCTAAAACAGTTTTAAGCCGAAGCAAAAAAACACGTATGTCTTCCTTTGGGCCCCTCTATACACCTGCCAAGTTTTATGAAAATCGAAGGGGGACACACGGGGGTCAGATCCCCACTTTAATTTGTCCTCATCTTAACACTTGAGACAGGGGTGACCCCTAGAACAGTTTTTTAGCCAAAACAAAAAAACATGTATTTCTTCCTTTGAGCCCCTCTATACACCTGTCAAGTTTCATGGAAATCGGAGGGGGACACTTAGATAACCTCCCTTGTAAGTAGGGAAATTTTCGGGGATAGAAAATGTTCAAAACTTGCTTAAGATCTGGAAATCTCAAATTCTACATGTCACTTTCACCTTAAGTGATTGTTTTTGCATTTATGCAATAAAAACTAACAATTTCCGATCCATTCCAGACACTTACAATGCAGAAAACGTCTAGAATTAACAACTTTTTCGAACGACCATTTGGTATTTCCCCGACTGCTTGGAATTCTGAAAAGTCCGAAGTCATTTGCTGGTCGGGATCCCACACACCCCTACTGATTACAGCTAGGCATGCTCCAATGATCATGCCATTTTGGAAGTCTGAGAGGTAAGACATAACGGCATTTGACTGATAGCAAAATGTTCAAATGCAGCTCATATGACTGCTGCTGATAAACTGATATCTCTACACTCCTAGTCACTAGGTGGTGTGGCTGTACTGCAAGAATAAATTGCATTCAATTTTCTTATGGGTCCACCACCTATACTTAATAAGCCTACTGAAATATGAACTAAACTAACATTGGTTAACTCTTGCTTATGTCTAGGTATGAATTCCTTGTCAAAAGTACAGTAAACCTTCTCAATAACGGACAGGCCTGTGGGAAAAATAAATGTCTGTTATTAAGAAGTGTCCACTATTCAGAAAAAAGTGAAGGATGTTACACAATAGGATGAGCATATTACAGTATGTACTTTACAAACATAATGTTTTTTTCTCCCCTACATTCAAGGAACAAAATACTGTACTACATATGGTGAATTTAAATTTACTAAAGTATACCTACATACATTACAAATTTCAAAAAAGAAAATACAGTACACGTAGTGTAATCCTTTGTTAAATTACTGCATTCAAAATGCTTTCATTTTAAATAGGCTCTAACTATTTATGGCCAGACCCAGATTGTCCAAAATAATCATCTACACTGGTCAAAAAAATTAGGGGAGCAAGCAAGAAATCCCAAAACCAAAGTTGGTAAGTCAAAAGTAGCAATGTATTTCGATTAGGTGAGTGTGTCCTCAACCAGTACAATACATGTCTATTGAGTCATTAGCACAACCGAGTTCTAGGGGTGATTTCTGCAAGGTACTGCACAAAATCAGGAGAACAGCACGGTGAAAAGACAACAGAAATGGACAGATACGCAACAGATCCATACTTCTAATAAGGCGTGTGGTCGCCATGAACTGCTATGACAGCTGCACATCTGTTTTGCATGGAACCAATAAGGTTATCAACGACAGCCTGCAGGATATTCACAATTTCCATTCACCTCCATTCCTCCAGAAGGGCCATTTCCAACTGTTGCAGAGTTGTAGGCGGCGCTGGCCAAGCAGCAATGCATCTTCCGAGTGTGTCCCACACATGTTCAATGGGATTCAAGTCTGGGGAGGACGCTGGCCATACCATTCCTTCGATACCCTCATCCCGTAGCATGGCGTCAACCAGACGTGCTTGGTGAGGTCGGGCATTATTGTCCACAAAAATGAAACGATCAGCGATATCTGCAGCCATTGGGACAACATGAGGCCTGAGGATATCATCCCGGTACCGTAAGGCTGTCAAAGTACCGTTCCGGATAATGTGCAGGGGGGTACGTCGACCAACACTGATCCCTGCCCATACCATTAAGCCACCGCCACCATACTGAGACACTTCGCGCACATGTGCGAGATAATTGACAGTCCCACGTTCCCTCCAGATGAGAATGCGTCGATTATCTGACTGGATACTGAAACGCGACTCATCCGAGACGAGAACTGAACTCCACTCTCCATGTCCCCACTCACGATGTTCCACAGCCCACTGTCTGCTGGCCCTACGGTGTTGGGCATTCAGAGGGACACACACCATTGGTCTTCTAGCATAAAGACCCCTTTCCCGCAGGCGATTTCGTACAGTTTGGCCCGAGACTCTTCGTCCTGTTGCCAAAACAAGGCCGTGTTGCAAGTCAGTTGCAGTTTGCTGCCTATTCCTGCGAGCCTACAATGCTAAGTACCGGTCTTCCCTAACTGTTGTTGACCGTGGGCGACCTTGCCCAGGCCTCCTTCGTACTGTACCTGTCTGTTGAAATCGTGTCCACAACCTGGAAATGACACTGCGTGACACACCAAGGGCTGCAGCCACCTCACGTTGTGTTTGCCCTGCTTCAATCCTCCCAATGGCTCTCCATGCACTAGATTCCCCTAAATCGTGTTGCTCTGCCATCGTTCCTATTCAACACTACTCAACTGAATCCCACCTGCACTTACGGTCCGCCAGCACCACACAACCGGTGTTCCCAAGTGACCTCGTGATTGCTCCTCATATCACAAATTCTGCCACGTGCCTTATGGTGTCACTAGAGAGCTCTTCATGCTGATGATTCATCACAGATGAATTGTACTGGTTGAGGACACACTCACTTCATCAACATACATTGCTACTTTTGACTTTCCAACTTTGGTTTTGGGATTTCTTGCTTGCTCCCCTAATTGTTTTGACCAGTGTATATTTTTCTGAATCTTAAAGTTCTAATTAGCTGAACTGACACACTTTTCTCTAGATAACCACAAAGAATCCTGTCTAATGTCTGCACTTTTAAAAAGAAATATGTTTGGTGTAACATGAAACAATGCACGCTAGTTCGAAATACTGGCCATTGTTATGTCAAATTACAGGAATTGCAACCGTTTTCTTTCAGGCTGTCCGTTATTAAGAAGTTTTATTTGTGTTGGGGAGGTAGTTTTCAGTGTCCGTGTCCGTTATTGAGAAGTAATATTGCCATTAAACCCCATGTATTTCTGCCGGGGAATTTTAAGATGTCCATAATTTAGAGGTGTCCGCTATTCAGAGGTGTTCGTTAGGAGAAGTTTTACAGTATTTCAAATTGAGATGTGCGTGTCATGAAAGCTGTGGAACAAGAAAAATGAAAACAGAGTAATGTATTTTCATTGATTTGAAACACTATGTGTAAAAAAATAAAAAAAGCCCCCCCCCAAAAAAAAAAAACTGTTACAAAACATTTCCAATTCAAATCAAGGCAAACAAGTTTACTGAGTAACGCTTTGCTCTCAAGAAATGGCATTTTCTATCTTATCTAGCATGCATCCAGAAATGCTACCTACCTACCTGTAGTGGTGCAACAGCCCTTGAAGGACCTACCAAATGTCAGCCCCAGCCGAGGTGGGCGATCATCCAACCAGTTATGGGGTTTTGTGTGGTCAGCACGAAGAACCCCCAGTCGTCATCGTAGATTTCCATGACTGCGTTATGTTATTCATTCATAGCTAGTCAATTTCCTCACAATGATGGGTGGCCATCAGTCCCATGCACAGGTCAACATCTCGGGAGAAAAGATGTTACGCTTCCCCCAGGAGATTTCAACCAGCACATGTCGCATAGCCCGATCCCAAGCCTTAAATCTTAGGCTGTACTGCCACGGTGCACAACAAGCAGAAATGCAGTGTAGTTTAATGGTTGGAATCAGCTAAAATTTAACTCAAAGCAATATGCTGAGATTTCAATTCTTTCTCCTTAAATGATGCATGCATGTGTCAGCACCATGCTGCAATTCTAGTTTAAGCTTTTGCATCAGATAAGGTTTGATTGAGTTGGTGTTTTAAGTCCACTTTATACACATTAAGGCTAATCGGGGCTGGACCTACAGTTTAAAGTGGGATCCGAACCACTATTTGCCTCCACTGGGTATCGAACCCGGGACCTCCACATTACAAGGCGACGACATTACCACTGTGCCATCCGGAAGGCACTGCTGCATAAGATAAGGCTTCATGTGTTTCATCCAGCAACCTTTACACTCCATAGGTTGGACACTTCCTTGATTGGTTTCACAGTGTCAGTACATTAGCAAAAATTTTGTCATTTTCCAACAGAAAAAAAATTAACTTTAATCTCTGTTGCATAATAGGGATGATCATATCAGGGGTAAAATTTTATCCGGATATTGGATAATTTTCTTTCTGGATTTCATATATCCGGATATGGAATATGCAGATTATCTGGATATCCAACATTTGGATTACAGAATGATCCAGATATCAGAATGTGTGCATTATCTTGACATTTTATCATCTATTCATTTTACGATATATCCACATATTATTTTATTCATCATTTTTGTATTTCAATGTGCGGATTTTCTACAAATCTTTCATCAAATCTGTTATCTCCAGATATCGGATCATCTGAATTCTCAAGACTGAAAACAAAGTTCTTCAATGTCAATATCAATCAATATCAATATGTTTATTCATCATTAAGCATTACAATAATGCAATAGATGTCGTCATTGGTACAAATATAAAACATAATACAAGAATAGTATAAACATACAAATATTAGACATACCTCATACAAGAATAGTATAAACATACAAATATAAGACATAATACAAGAATAGCATATATATATATCTAAATATAAAACTCAATACAAGAATAGCATAACAAGCTTATATATATAATAAATACATAGGGTGAGTATGGAGAGAATAGTATTGCACATATTAAAAGTTCTAGAAATTTAAATCTTCTTCAGAGTGCAGAATAAATTCATCTATTGAGTAGAAAACCTTTTCTCTTAGCAAGTCTTGCAGAACCTTTCTAAATTTTTCAAGAGGTGCATAGTCGGCTGTCCCTGGCAGCTGGTTGAAGAGTTTTATTCCCATGTGTTAGTAATTGTTTTGTACTTTGCTTAGCCTGGTTGGTAGTGTCCAACTTATAACTGAATCTTGTGTTGTGTTTCTGTACAGTGTGTCTTATGTTGAATCTATGAATATTTTCTTTGATAAACATTAGGCAGCTAAATATGTATAGGCATGGAACAGTCATTATTTTATATTGTTTGAAAAGAGGTTTGCATGAAACAGATTGGTTGAATATTCCAGCCATATTTCTTACTGCCTTTTTCTGCCAAATGAATACATTGCCAGCAGTTGACGAGTTACCCCATAACAAAACCCCGTATGTTAAATGGGTGTTAAACAAAGCATAATAAGATTGTACAAATAAATTTTCACTTACACAGGATCTAAGTTTATTTAATAAAAAGATGACTCTGGCCAGTTTGCAGCATAATTTGTTTGTTTGCACATCCCAGGATAATTTTGAATCTAGATGTAGACCAAGAAGCTTTACTGAGGTATATTCAATGTACTTATTTAGGGTGAAGATTATTTTCTCTGTTTGTTTTGATTAATACTCAATTGATTAGTTTCAAACCAGAGAGTGGACTTCTCTTCTACTTCTTCGTCCAGTTATTCAAGTATGTATTTATTATTGCCAATTGTGAGGAAAGTAGTATTGTCTGCATACAAAACTGTTTTATGGGGTATGAAGATGGGTAGATCATTTACATAAATGTTAAAAAGGAAAGGACCAAGAACAGAACCTTGACGCACTCCGCTTTCAATATTTAGATTCGGTTGTTTACTGTTTATACTGACCATCTGTTGTCTATTTGATAGATACGATTTTATGAGAGAGAGTTCAGCTTCTAGGATACCATAAGAGCGTACCTTTTTAATCAGCATTTGATGTGAAACTGAATCAAAAGCCTTACTTAAATCAATAAGTGTTGCACTCACAGAAAGTTTAGATTCAAAAGCATCCAGTACTGTTGCAACAATGCTTTCATTTGCTTTTGTGGTAGATGAATGAGCTCTAAAACCACACTGAGCATTTGTGAATAAATTATTATTTGAAAAATACTCATGTAGCTGAATATGTACGCAGTGTTCTATTATTTTTGATAGAATAGGCACAAGTGATATTGGACGGTAATTACTTGGATTGGACTTATCTCCCTTTTTATGTATTGGAACAACAACTGAAACATGTAGGGAAACACTCACTCGTAGCGTAGAGACAGGTTTAACGAGAAAAACATAATCACACAAAATAATTCATCTTGGTGTCCTTTACAGGCTGTGGAAGTCTGTTGGGGTTTTATGGTGAGAGACTGCATCTTATGGTAAAAAACAAAAACTTATAACTTTTTCATTTAATTTAATAAACTTAGAACATTCATGTATCGCAAGTATGTGATATCTTGATCCATCTCAGTGATGAAGAAATGACAGTCCCACTGACATTGTCCACATTCTCACACGCATGTTTACCATTAAAAATAGATGCAATTCCTCTGAAAAATCAGTAACAAATAACTATTACTAGTGTGAAAAACCACAAACCTGAAACTTTATTTGAGTTGTCAACAACCAGTACATATACGAGGTGCGGCAATTAAATAACGAGACTGCGCACCTCCTGTCGCGTAGGATAGTGGGGGGGAGGTAGCTATTGATGTGTTGTTGATATTGAACCTTCATGCGCACCCACTGTTTGTTTCATGATTCTGAAAGCTTTTCTTTTCTTTGCAGGCTTGCTTGAAGAGGACAGTGTTCTGTAGTAGTGCCGGAATCATGGTGGACAATAAAGTTGAGCAGCGCATTAACATCAAATTTCTGGTGAAATTTTAAAAAAACACCGACGGAATGTTGTGCAATGTTAAAAGAGGTGTATGGTGATAATGCTATGTCACGTGCGCAAGTGTTCGAATGGCACAAACGATTTTCAGAAGGGAGGGAGGAGGTTGAAGATGATGAACGTCCCGGCCGCCCTGTGAGTTCAAGAAAGGACGACAATGTTCAAAAAATTCATGAACTTGTGCGGAAAGACAGACGTCTGAGCATTCGGATGCTCGCAGACATGATGAACATTAACAAAGAGACAGTAAGACAAATTTTGCATGAGAATTTAAACATGACAAAAGTGTGTGCAAAAATTGTTCCGAAAAACCTCTCTCAGGACCAAAAAGACAATCGAAAGACCATTTGCTGTGACATCATGGAACGACTCAAAGCAGACCCAGAATTGCTAACACGTGTCATCACATGTGATGAAACATGGATTTTCCAATATGATCCCGAGACCAAGCGTCAATCCATGCACTGGAAGACTCCCACATCGCCAAGAATGAAAAAAGCACGAATGAGCAAGTCGAAACTGAAGGCAATGCTCATCGTTTTTTTCGATATCAGGGGTATCATCATGACTGAATGGGTGCCTCAGGGTCAAACGGTGAATCAGACCTACTACAAAGAAGTCCTAAGCAAACTGAGGGAAAGAATAAGGAAGAAGAGACTGGATTTGTGGAAGAACGATGCATGGATCCTCCACCAGGACAATTCGCCTGCCCATAATGCCCTTTCTGTGAAGCAGTTTTTAGCCGCCAAGCGCATTCCTGTGCTCGACCATCCTCCGTATTCCCCAGACCTGGCCCCCTGTGACTTTTATCTCTTCCCAAAAGTGAAAAGTGCATTGAAGGGAACACATTTTCACTCCGTGGAAGAGGTGAAACGAAAAACGGCAGAGTTGTTGAACAGTGTGACATCTGATGACCTACAGCATTGCTTTGAACAATGGAAGACACGTATGCAGCGGTGTATTGATAGGGGAGGGGAGTATATTGAAGGGGATACCAGTCAATTGTAACTTTCTTGCAATACATCACGGTTATGACACCAGTCTTGTTATTTAATTGCCACACCTCGTATACCACACAAGCCTACATATATAGGCTTACGATCACATTGTCTAGATTCTTGGAATTATTGTCTATTCATTCCAATTTTTAAAGATAAACAAATGCTGCACACAGTCATTCACTTCAGTATCAAGTATGTATTAGCAAAATGCAATCAATGCAGATCTCACAAAAATAGATGCAGAATTAAGATATATGGATGCACAGCATAAAGAATAAATACTACAGTGCTATAAGACTCACAAATACAGTGAAATCCTGATTTTACATTTTCATGTTTTACAGGTTCTTTGGGTATCAACTTGAGGTTTCAAATGTACTGCTAAAAGCAGCAGGTCAGTCACTTCAGTACTTTTTTAATGTTCTCTGAAATAATTTGTCATCATTCCATATGTATCTATATGCACCATTTACTTTTCTCAACCATATTATTCACATTATATAATAATTACACTGTAAATTTATAGTAAAAAAGATACCATGTTTATGCATGTATAACATGCATCTTTTCCCCTGAAAAACTGTGGAGTATGTTGTACTTGGAATAATTCCAACCCTTACATAGAACCAAATGAAATAGTTGTTTTTCACAATATTTTAGCTCCCATCGAAACATTTTGCATTCAAGCGAAATCATGCACTTCTGGCAGAAATGGAGCATGAGCTGTAACATCGGCAAGAGGGGGCAACATGTGGAAAAGAATAAGCTACTAACTCCCCCCTCTCTCTGTAAAATAAATCACAAGATATCACATTCATATTTCTACTTCCATGACATATTATCATAATAAAAGGCCTCAGGTTTCACTTGCTGCACGTGACGAAACAATATTCACATGCAACAAGCTATCAGATCATTTCCTGCTCAAAGGATTTCCGTTGACGTCATTGTAATCTGGATCCTCTGCGTCGATCGACTGCAAACAATTTGCTAAAGTATACTGCATCTGCCCCAACTTCCCTGAGGAGGCACTATACTACCGTGATGATTCTGTGCTTCCCATAATCCTGGTGTTTGGATTATCTGAAACAGAGTGTGCTGTTTAAGTGATACTGGTAACAGTTTTTGTTCATGATTCCCTCATATTAAGAATGGAAAGAGAACACTGTTGTTGGTAAATGCTTTCACATACGAAGAGTTTGTTATGCATCTTTTTTACAGTAATGTACCTAGTCTTACCATAAACACTATTACAATTTTTTTGGCATACCCTATACAACCAATTCTCAAGGCCACTAATAACCAATGTGAGCAAGCATTCTGCATGTCATTTCGACTTCTCCCACAGCAGAGGAGTGTGTTCTGTGAAGCTCTCGTCATGGAGTGGACTGTGCAAATGTCCCCAGTGTGGAGCAGTTTGTTGCAATAATTAAATTAAAATAACCTTTCAAATGTCACTTAACACATGAGTATATTAACCAATTTCTAGTCACCATAGTAACGAATAACAAAACAAAATAACATGAACATTGAATAAAGTATGTACAAAAATACAAAAATACATAAAGTATGTACAACAGAATTTTCTTTGTTCTTTTCAGATTAAAACAAAACCAAATAACAAAATAGAATTGCAAAAATGTCTTTGAATTAAAAAACTGTTGCAATAGCCTCCTCCTCCGGTTGAAAACCTTGACATCATACTTTGATTATAACACCATTAAGCCTTGTTTCCATGATTATGAAACAATAAATATGCTGACCAAGGCAGTAATTTATTTTATTAAAAACATAAACTAAACGTAACGTTTCAACCTTCTAGCAAGGTCTTCTTCAGACTCTGTATCAAGTATCAGGTGGTTATAATTAAAGTGACGGTGTTCAGAGTGGTACAGCACGGGCTGTAATGAGAGTAGCAGTCTGAAACTTCGTAGATATGCTAATGAAGCAATGCGCTCGCGAATTATGAAAAAAAAAAAAAAAAAAATAGTTCCAATTCTCGCCACCAGGGTAAAAAATGGCGCTGTAAGCAGTCAAAACTTGGTATAGTTACAGGAAAAACACTATAAATTGCAGAAAACAATACTCTTTGTAATAAAATATCGCTACAATTTCACTATTCGAATTACATGAACATTACTAAAGGAAAAAGCAACAAGCGTCACCAACAACAACCAGGGAGCTCACACAATGGTTAGGCAATTTCACCGACTTTGACGTCAGAGTTATGGAAAATTCCACGTTTTGACTGCTTACAGCGCCACTTTTTACCCTGGTGGCGAGAATTGGAACTATTTTTTTTTGGCATAATTCGCGAGCGCATTGCTTCATTAGCATATCTACGAAGTTTCAGACTGCTACTCTCATTACAGCCCGTGCTGTACCACTCTGAACACCGTCACTTTAATTATAACCACCTGGTACAAAAGTAACAAGATACAAAAACAGGGCATTATACAGTGCGTCCATTTCGATCTTCAGCCGAGAGATCGGGAGAAGAGTGGCGGGCAGCGCTGACGGAGATGCCGACATTTGCGGCCTGTAATGCCCGCTTATTTTTATCGACATATGCAGACATTTATATAAATATTGCAAAACGAGCACTAACCTGTGTTATAAGAGTACGGTTTTAATTTTAGTAGCTTAGTGGCTGTATGTGCCGATGATTTTGACACGCCCACCTCTTGTGAAACACGGCGTAGAGGTTTGTTTGGAGAACGTTCTAACGCTGCACCAATATCATCGAGTTTTGCTTCGGTTAGAATCCGTCGTTTTTCCTTAGGTGTTTTAAAATTTAACGATCCAGTTTCTCATAATTTAAGGACAAGATGTCTAACCGTATCTCTGTGTGGAGTTGAAACGCCTGGGAATTTCTCTACAAATTGCCTACACACATTTTGGCACAAGTCTGTTTTCACGTACGTGTCATACATAAAAAAATCTTTGTTCTAACGTGAACCTTGCGGCTGGCATTCCAATCGTCTCACTGACACAACACACAAACAAGTAACTGCAACTAACCAAGAATAACACTCTTGCGTACAGTACGAAATTAAGACGCTCTTGGTTTACATTGCTCGCCACTATATTCACAACTCTGTCTTCATCTAGTTGCGAAGGAACAAAAAAACTCTAGCTCGGATATTTCGGATTGCAAGGAAGCTCACGAAAACCATTGACTTTTAACAGTTTCGTCTGCAGCGTAATCTTGATACAGTGTTGCACATTAGAAACGATTCCCATGGTCACAAAACTCTTTCAAGGATATAAACTTAAGCAGGACGTTACTGGTCAAAACTATGATTAAAATGCTTTATTATCTGTGGCTCTTAACATCGTTTCTATAGCGTATTTATTTGTGTATATAAGAGCAGAACTTGGATGAATTACAGAACTTTTGCGTGTTATAACACAGGTTAGTGCACGTTTTGCAATATTTATATAAATGTCTGCATATGTCTATAAAAATAAGCGGGCATTACAGGCCGCAAATGTCGGCATCTCCGTCAGCGCTGCCCACCATGCTTCTCCCGATCTCTCGGCTGAAGATCGAAATGGA
The DNA here is from genome assembly GCF_977018435.1 of Lepisma saccharinum. Lineage (NCBI taxonomy): Eukaryota > Metazoa > Arthropoda > Insecta > Zygentoma > Lepismatidae > Lepisma > Lepisma saccharinum. The sequence continues at coordinate 55,291,951 of NC_139240.1, forward strand.
CGCACGGTATATACACAAACATTACTCCCTCCAGACTATTAGAAAGTTGTTCTGGAACTTTCTAGCAGGTGGCTTTCTCTTGTCAACTGTACTTTCACCTAAAAGGCTAAACATATTTACTTGCATATAGAATGTGGTTGGGCTTTATATCTCATGCTCTTTTTCCTTCATTTTTCTTCCTTCTCCTCTCCTCTTTCTCTCTTGTCCTTTCCACTCTTTCTAACACCTTCTTCCATTCTTTGTTTAACTTCAGTCCCCCATTCCAGTTCATTGTGTCTTCTTCACCTTTCTTCTCTATTTCCTTGGCTTCCATCCATTTTCTCACTAGCATTCTCTTCTCCCTTCCTATCTGCTTAGCCTCATCCCACTCTATGTCATATCCTGTTTCTCTCGTGTGTTTAAATATCACATTTCTCTCTCTCTTAAGTCGTACATCATCCCTATGTTGTTTGAACCTGTCTTTCAGTCTGTTTTTCGTTTCTCCTATGTACACACTCTGACATTCTTTACATTTTACTTCATAGATAATCCCTTCCTCTTCCCTGTTTTCCTTTTTCTTGTTTGCATTCTTCGCTATTCCTAAGATGATTCTCCCTCCCTTCCTGTAAGTTTTAATGCCCGCTTTCCTAAGCACTTTGCATATCTTTTCTGTGGTCTTCCCCATACTCCTTATTCCAAACCTTCTCTCTTTTTCTTTCTCTTCCTCTTTTTTTTCTCCTCCAATTCTCCCCTTCCTCTTTTCTTCCTTCTTCTGTTTATGTCCGGTCTATCCTGCTTCTCATAGCCATTCTTTTCCAGCTGTTTCCATAGGCTATTTATTTTTCACATTCCTTTGTGCATATTTTCTTTATTCTGTCCTCCATATTCTTTATAAAATTTATTTTTGTCACCTCACATCACTTCTTTTGTGGCAGAACACCCCTGCTGCACACTTCTTCTGATGACAAGCGGTTTCAATTTCTTCTCCTCTCTTCCTTTTCATCAATATATCTAGGTATCTTGTCTTCTTCTTCTTCTATTTCAAGTTCCAATAATATCCCTCTTTCTTCACCTTGTATTTCTTTGGCAAAAATGTTGAGCTGCCTCTTCGTTCCCTTCCATATGCTTCGGCTCATAAACAAGATGAACGAATATAATAGCTGCTGTTCACGTTCTGTGGATTTATCTTTCATCAAGTTGTGAGTCAAACAATACATATATGCTGTCTACATTTTTACTATTCACCTCACACAAATTACAATACAAAATAGTTTACCTAATGACAAGGGGGCTGGCAGCAGTGCAAGGGGGTAGGGCTTTGCCCCCCTGGCTATGGGCAAGAAGAAGTGGCATGTAGCTGTAATCTGGTAGAGTTGCAATGCAGCCATTTTAGGACAGTTCTAGATTAAAAATTGCAGCTCTCATACAGTCTCCCACTGACTGCGATGTAGCCTACGTGTAGTAATCAGATTTTTGCATGCTCAGAATTTGGCACAGACCCACCAGCAATCGTGTGAGGTGTGCAGACCAGACGTCGTGAGTGATAGTATGGTCAGACGATGGTGCAGGCAATTCACGGAAGACCAATCGAATGTGCACAACCCCATACAGCTGAGTACACAGGGGCCCTTTGCATCACTTCAGGTTAAAGATCTTGGATCACTCCTTGTACAGCCCTGGCCTTGCATGTACCGATTTTCATCTCTCTTTGTTGAACTGAAGAGGTTTCTGGCAGGACAAGGATTTGACAGCTACACTGCGGTAGAGATAGTTGCAGTCTGCTGTCACACACATATGCCATGGGCATACAAAATTTAGTGCCATATTACGACAAATGCATGAACAACGGTGGCTATTATGACGAAAATTTGGTTAGGACTCGCTGTTACTAATGCAATAAATTACAACTGATATTATTTACTATTTATGCCTAATCGGCAGGGACCTTGATTTTTTGTTATTTTTTTAAAATTGGTGTATTTCTCAAGTTTTTTTTAAATTTTTACTATTCCGTGTTATTTTTTCCAAAATTCACATTTTCATTTTAGCACATTTTCTGGCAAATATCTGAAATTATACCTTCATGGTGTTTTTACACTACTGTTTCAAATAGTAAGTCACATGGCCTACGCCTCTTCGAGAGAGTTTGATATCTTGAATACAGATATATTCTGGCACCAAAAATTGGCATTATCTTTTTTTGACTTGTTAGTGTTACGTTTTTCAAAATTCGCGGTTTCGTTATAGAACTTTTTCTGCCAAATATACCTCAACTTAATACTCCATTGTGCCTTTTAAACTATTATTTTAAATTGTAAGTCACATGGTCTATGTATTTTCATGACAGTTTGATATGTTGGAACAGATTTTTGAGGAAATAAAAATAAAGTGTTCCCCTGTGCTTGGAACGAAGCCATACAGGCATCTAGGGGGTGTGGATTTAGGGACCCGCAGTTTCTTGACCACGCCTGAAGGTGGTGGTGATGTGATTAGCACCACGCTCCTGGCTACCTTTATCTCTCAAATTTTCCTCCAGGTACCCGCTTGATATGATGCTGGGTGGGCACCGGAGCAGTTTGAATAGCTGGAAAAGTTCCTGGTTCTCCCCCGCAGGAGATCGACCCCGGGTCTCTCGCATGGTAGTCAGTTGCCCTAATGACTGAGCTCCATTATTTCTCGCTCGTCAAATGCCGATGGTGCGCACTTAGCTTTGTAATTCAGAACACATCCCGCACGTCAAATACTGAAGATGTGGCTTCCGTGTGACGGTAGATACACACTCGATCTCCTGTTAGAACCCTGCCACTTTGCTCTGTGATGCAAATGGTTTTGACAGAAGTTGAAAAAATCGTGGGAAATACATGATTTAATGTAGCTGTCGGAATTATTGCATGTATTACAAGCATTATAGTTTACTCTTGATTAAAATGTTGGAAAACTTGCACGTTCTATGTACACAAACATGGCCTAGAAGAGACGAGAATGTTGATTTCATGGAATTTTTTGTTCTTTTAAAAAAAAAATCGCTAAAAATGCCAACAATTCACATTTTATGCCAAATTCGCATTATTTCGATATTTCAAATGGACGAAAAATGTGTCCAGACATCACTGCACATTCATAAACACAACGTCGCAGCAATTACCATTTTTCACGGTTTTCGCGTTTGTGAAAAATCAATGTACCTATAATAATTTGAAATTACTTTCTGGCCACCCCTCGTATAAATCAGTAGATGGCAAGTGAAAATTTAGCAGGGCTGGCAGAGAAGTCAATTCTTGAAGAAAGTGATGTGATTTTATGATTGAATGACCAAGTAAATACGAGTATGATATTAAAATATTTACGTATTTATTATTAGCATTTTATTTCATAATATTGGACATTAACTTCACTCAGTGATAGATTAATGACCATCTCTCACGAGTTTAAACAGACAGGACAGAGACTGGCGTTAATTTCATTGCAATACTAGTGTTGTAGTAAATTTGAGGTTGGGAGCATGCGTGCACTTGCCAATTTTTATAACGTTCACCAATGCAGGTTTATGTTTTACTTTTCGTGATAGTATTCAATATATATCCCGTTTTGTTGGATTCTTCTTGATATCCAAGAATAGTGCAACGTCATTGTAAACATATGTTAACTTGTGTGAAACCAGTAATATGTCACGATGATGAAAGGAAACCTTCGTAAGCACTGCTACATTAAATAAGGTGAAGTGAGCTAGAAGAGTAATAAAATTCCAGCAGCATATTTGCAGTCTATAGCTGCTCTTGTTTATGCGTGTACTTTTTGTTGTGTGTTGCAGTGCGAAGACATCCAACAAAAATCAATTCCATACGATTGCCATGCATGCAATTTCTGTTGCATGTTGTAGTTAGATACTTTGTCGAGTGGCGATATTCCACAAAAATCATATGCATCAATGGAGCCTATTTGTTTCCATGTTCCTTCAGTTTGTCCAACAAAATGCCTTACTAGGACATCCGACAACTATCGGATGACTCCACCTGCTCCCATCTCCTCCATCTGTTGACAGTTCTGTCCCCTTACTACTCCTAAACGGACGAGAAAAAATGATAATTCAATGCATTTTCCTAGTAATATTTAGAGGCTTATCACATTTTTCTGCCCCTCCGGAAATTTATCTCTCTCTCTTTCAGGAGATCCTGCCATCATTGGTTTCTGGCGCCGTGGTTGTGTTGTGCATAAAAGGGGCCTAAAAGTTGAGGCCGAAACTTAGCAACAAGATTTCGTGTTCCAGTGCAGTGTTCCATAACAATATCTTAAAAATATATATAAAAAAAAGTCAATCAGGACAAAATTCCTTGACATTTCCCTGACGTTTTTTGACACCTCAAATTCCCTGACTTTTCCTGGTTTTCCAGCTCTGTTGCCACCCTGTTCAAACTTAACATCTTCAATGTATCTTCTTCACTACTTTTACTACCTCATTGACAGCAACCTCATTCCTTTTGCATCTTCCTTACAGCCATCTTCAGTAGTTTTCTTCTTTACTGTAATCTCTTCATTATCATTGTTATTTCAAAACCGTCTTATATTAATTTAAAGGGTTATATTCTTCACGGGAACACTTCTTCCCTTTGAAGCTATAGGTGCAAATGAAGTCCTTCAATATAATGATATGTATACCATATTACATTCATCTTACATACATTACTTCTTATCATTCTTCCCGCGAGGCACTGCATGTTCTTCCTGGGGCTTTCTGCTTTCAAGCACTTACCTTTGATACATTGAAATGTCAGACAAATAAAATACATGGCTTGTGAGAGGAGAAGCCAGACATAAGTTCTTCCATAAAATACAATATCATGATTAACAGTAAATAAACAGAACAGATATAATAAATTCATGCTGTTTTACACATGATAATAAGATACATAATGCAAACACCTGCACTTGTCTTTACACAAAATTACAACAAATTCAAAGTTTATGTACAATTAAAAAGAGAAATCAGTATTTCTTAACAACTCCTTTCTTTTCTCCACCAAACAATTAAAAGGTTTAATGTTTTCTATGTTTTGTCTACTTCTTGTTCCCTTTCCATTTAGAGAAACTACAGTCGCACAATTTTTTCTTACTTCCATTTCCAAAAATGGACCAATAAACAATTCATACAAGATGAAATAACTGATCCAAACAATCAGGTGCAACAGTATTATTCATGTACACTGCATGCCGAATATCCTCCTCCGAAACGATTTCAGACCTTCATTCAATTTGTGAAGTGGTTGAAATTGTTAATTTGCACGACGGTACTATTCCCTTCATTGACGGAAGACTATCTTGAGATTGCACTAAAAACGAAGTAGTAATTTCCTGACCTGATGAATTCGAAAGCATGACGGTTGCGTTGCTGTAATTTATAATGGCCTTATATTGCCACAGAACCGGCGAACCCAAAATTAAATCAGCATGTAACTGTTTAACAACATACAGTCCCATGTGGAAAAATGCATTTGCTATTTGAACTGTTACATATTTGAAACCCATTACCTTTATACGTTGATCTCCTCCAAAGCATGCCAATTGAATTCCTTCTAATTGCTCCAATTTTCCTCCTTGTATAATGGAACTTAGGATTGTCCAGATTTTATAATCTAATAGATTACACTGACTTCCAGTATCAATTAAACAATTTAAAGACAGATCCGCAATTTTACGTTGTATTTCTGGATTCTCAATTTTTGTTATTTGAATTTGATTTTAAAATTGTGGGAGCGTCAGCACTTAGGCTATTTTGCTCCCGTCACATTATACGGGGGCCAGCCCCTTATAATTACAAAGAACAACTCTAACGTTGCATAATTAAAAATCTTAAAATGTTCTGACTTCTGTTAAAAGCTGAGGCTGTAAACGGGCACTCAGCGCACATAAGGACAACAGGACAATACAAACAAAATTATACTGGCCATGGGGCCAGTCGCCAGAGCCTCGTTAGTCTTCAGTCCAGGGTGCACTAATGTGGAAGTGAGGTTGACAATTGGGCGTACTATGTGGAAGGTCACCCCTTACACCCCTCAATTTTTGTTATTGGAGTATCGTTTTCTGACATAATCCACTCTGGCTCACAATCATACCATTCTAATAAAAATGCTACAGATAAAACTTTATCTCTGGTAATGCCTAAAGATTTATTTTATTATAATACTTCAGACATTCCTTAACATGTACTAAATAAGGGTCATTAATACTACTATTCAACTCCTTTGCATATATTTGTGGCAAGGTAAATCGGAGCATATCACCCTGCCTTAATTGTTTAAGGAGTTTGAAGAATGTGCACTTGTGGTAGTAGTAGCAGTTAGAGTTAGGTGTTCCATATTTGCAGAATTATGCTGCAAGTGGGTGCTGCTTACTGTAACACTATTATCCTGTGAACTATGAGATGCATTACTATACTCTAGTGGCTGTTGATTGTAATTTCCAGTTCTACTATATCTTCTGTTATCAAATCCTTGGGGTATTGCCAAGTCTGAAATTCGAATTATTTACATTGTTATTAGTTCTTTCAGACCTTTCAAACTGCCTTCTTAATGGATTGCGTTCAAATCTTCTGGGAGATGGGCGATGATTTACATTGATTCCTGCATTTTCAGTCTGTGTTGTAGAATCATAAGTATTTCGCTCAACATTTACTTGCCTGACAAAAGTATTTTGGTCTGTCGAAACTCCTCTTCTTATTAGCCCTGTCATCAGAATCTGTATTATCACCAGGCAAAGATAAACTTTTATTCTTATCGCTCGAATACAAAATCAATAGTCCTTAATTTCTGCGTCAGTTGCTTAAGATCTGTAATGTTTGGCAGCCCACGTTCTTTGGTAGCCATTTCAAAATCATTCGTATTACTTCAACTTTGTTTGGAGTTTCCACAAGATTGCAATAAGCAGAGTACACTTTTAAAGTGTATGCTTCCAACGATAAACCTGAAGCTGGGTTGTATTTTCTAGATCGTAACAATGTCAACTGACTTTCTAATAACTCATTAGAAGCAAATTGATCAAGAAATTTATGTACAAAGTCCTCATAAGGAGTGAAACTCTTCTTTTCACTGTTGAACAAGTAAGCGCCTACATTATAAAAACACTTACGAATTATACACATTTTATACTTGGAAGGAACACCAATTACTTTTAACATTGTAGTTAGTTGTTCGATAAACTCTCTAGCAGACTGTTTTGAAACATCTCCTCCAAAATGTGGCAGTTGACTGAGTTCACTGACTCGTGAAAACCTATTAGAGCATGTATCACGCTGATTATAAGAATTCCATGTACAATCATTATTCAGCCACATAGGATTATAAGTACAGTTTTCTCTAGCACAAGGACTATGATTTATATTATGTCATCAGGAAACTGATCATGGATCAAGGAATGACATGTACTTTTAGGTTGGCAACCACACACTGAAGGTTCAAGACCTGTGAAATTGTCTTTATTATCACAAGGAATGTGAATTCTAGAGGGAATGGAATTTCTACTAGCTGTAGAATAAATTTGCTTCGATGTGTCTGTAGTACATAAAAGACTAGGTACATTATTTTCAATGTCACAAGTATGTACATGCTTATCATCATACAGTAAAGAACTGCCCAACGAAGAAAGACATGAATGGTTATTTTTTTTTTTATTTATTTATTTGAGAAATCCTGAATACAGAAAGAATCCATTTTAAATCAGGATATCAACAGCGAGAAAAATAGAAATTAACAAATGAGAAGCACGCACACATATGTAACAAGAATAATACAATAAAAATAATAAAAATTAAACAATAATAATAAAACAATATCAAGGGTATAACAAATATTAATTTTTCTTCAGCTGCTTGATGCACGCATTTCTGAAAGCCTGCTTAGATAGATGGAAGCCTGGAGGATCAATTAGTGTATTGTACCTTGTTTGTAGCCTATAGAGAAATGACCTTTGTTCTAGGGATAGCCTTGAGGTTTTTGTATAAAAGAAGTTGTTGCATTTTCTGTTGGTACGTGGGATCCGGATGTGAAGATGTGGCAAGAGTTCGTTAGTGAAAAGTTGTCCATTCATGATTTTGAAAAGAAAAGTTAGATCTGAAACTTGACGGCGAAGGGACGGATCGTGAATTTGAAGAGTGGATAGAATTTCATGTTTGGAAAAGTTTGCAAGGGCTGGGCATCTATGTTTGACTATTCTGATAAAGAAATTTACCACTTTGTTCGTTCTCTTTATATTGCTATCACAGGCCATTGACCAAATACAGGAACCATATTCAAGAATAGGTACGACGCACGATGTAAAGTAGGTTTTGAGGGCAGAAACATGTGTGATATCTGTAAATCTGTAAATTAGCCCAAGCGTTTTCATGGCTCTCGAAGTTATGTAATCTATGTGGTGGCTGAAAGTGAGTTTGCTGTCGAAAATGACTCCAAGATCTTTGTGCTGTTGTACGAACGAGATGATTTTGTTGCAAAATCTATAGGATGGTGCTGTAAAATTGGATTTGAGGGTAAACCTCATAAAAACAGATTTCTCAGGATTTATTTTCAGATTCCAGTCTTGGCACCAGCGTTCAATGTACAATGGATGTTGTCAACAGTAGGATTGTTATAAATAAATTCAGTTTTATCTAAAACACAATGCCGTAATGCATATGTATTCTTGCCCTGCGAAGTGAAAGCATTACCAAATTTATTTCTACCTTTACTGTCAGCAGATTTGCCCTTGCATATTTTGGTTAGATTTTCCCTTGCACAATCCACTTCAGCATCAGATGTATCATAGCCAGAGGAACCTGTATGAAATTTTTCGCTTTTTCTGTATTCACTAAAAGCAACATGCTTTATTTTAGAATTTAATTTTGTATCAGTTTGGCATGCTATGTGTCTCTGTTCATAGTACGTCTCTAACCATAAGTACAAATAACATCACTTTGCTCTAAGGTAATGCATTTCTCATTTAAATCCTTAAGCATAGAATCAAATTCTTGCAACTTTACCTGCGTAGTATTCATATTTGTTTGTAGTGTACTTATAGAAGCTTCATGTTGGCACAACTGGTTTGATATGTGTTGCTTTAACTCATCATGGTGGTCTAGTTTTGTTTCAAGATCACTTACTTTCGAATTTAATAAAGTTACATCCTCATTTATATGTTCATTTAGTAACCTAGTAGCTGACTGACAAGAATCAGAAACTTGTTGCAACTTATTTTCTACATGTTGCAGCCCTTCAATCAGTTATTCAGTACTTTGCTGCAACCTAACCAATTTTGTGTCCCAAACTTTACAGTTTCATTGTAAACTTTCACGCAGCAATTCAGTGTTCTGAAGTAACCTATTCTCCAGGGTTTTGGTATTCTCGAGCAACTTTTATTGCAACCTATTCTCCAGGGTTTCAGTGTTCTGAAGTAACCTATTCTCCAGGGTTTCAGTGTTCTGGAGCAACTTTTCTTGCAACCTATTCTCCAAACCTTCAGTGTTCTGAAGTAACCTATTCTCCAGGGTTTTGGTATTCTCGAGCAACTTTTATTGCAACCTATTCTCCAGGGTTTCAGTGTTCTGAAGTAACCTATTCTCCAGGGTTTTGGTATTCTCGAGCAACTTTTCTTGCAACCTATTCTCCAAGGCTTCAGTGCTCTGAAGTAACCTATTCTCCAGGGTTTCGGTATTCTGGAGCAACTTTTCTTACAACCTATTCTTTAGGGTTTCAGTGTTCTGAAGTAACCTATTCTCCAGGGTTTCAGTATTGTGGAGCAACTTTTCTTGCAACCTATTCTCCAGGGTTTCAGTGTTCTGAAGTAACCTATTCTCCAGGGTTTCAGTATTGTGGAGCAACTTTTATTGCAACCTATTCTCCAGGGTTTCAGTGTTCTGAAGTAACCTATTCTCCAGGGTTTCAGTATTGTGGAGCAACTTTTCTTGCAACCTATTCTCCAAGGCTTCGGTGTTCTGAGGTAACCTATTCTCCAGGGTTTCGGTATTCTGGAGCAACTTTTCTTGCAACCTATTCTCCAGGGTTTCAGTGTTCTGAAGTAACCTATTCTCCAGGGTTTCAGTGTTCTGGAGCAACTTTTCTTGCAACCTATTCTCCAGGGTTTCAGTGTTCTGAAGTAACCTATTCTCCAGGGTTTCGGTATTCTGGAGCAACTTTTCTTGCAACCTATTCTCCAGGGTTTCAGTGTTCTGAAGTAACCTATTCTCCAGGGTTTCAGTGTTCTGGAGCAACTTTTCTTGCAACCTATTCTCCAAACCTTCAGTGTTCTGAAGTAACCTATTCTCCAGGGTTTTGGTATTCTCGAGCAACTTTTATTGCAACCTATTCTCCAGGGTTTCAGTGTTCTGAAGTAACCTATTCTCCAGGGTTTTGGTATTCTCGAGCAACTTTTCTTGCAACCTATTCTCCAAGGCTTCAGTGCTCTGAAGTAACCTATTCTCCAGGGTTTCGGTATTCTGGAGCAACTTTTCTTGCAACCTATTCTTTAGGGTTTCAGTGTTCTGAAGTAACCTACTCTCCAGGGTTTTGGTATTCTGGAGCAACTTTTCTTGCAACCTATTCTCCAAGGTTTCAGTGTTCTGAACTAACCTATTCTCCAGGGTTTCGGTATTGTGGAGCAACTTTTCTTGCAACCTATTCTCCAGGGTTTCAGTGTTCTGAAGTAACCTATTCTTCAGGGTTTCGGTATTCTGGAGCAACTTTTCTTGCAACCTATTCTCCAAACCTTCAGTGTTCTGAAGTAACCTATTCTCCAGGGTTTTGGTATTCTGGAGCAACTTTTCTTGCAACCTATTCTCCAGGGTTTCAGTGTTCTGAAGTAACCTATTCTCCAGGGTTTTGGTATTCTCGAGCAACTTTTCTTGCAACCTATTCTCCAAGGCTTCAGTGCTCTGAAGTAACCTATTCTCCAGGGTTTCGGTATTCTGGAGCAACTTTTCTTGCAACCTATTCTTTAGGGTTTCAGTGTTCTGAAGTAACCTATTCTCCAGGGTTTCAGTATTGTGGAGCAACTTTTCTTGCAACCTATTCTCCAGGGTTTCAGTGTTCTGAAGTAACCTATTCTCCAGGGTTTCAGTATTGTGGAGCAACTTTTATTGCAACCTATTCTCCAGGGTTTCAGTGTTCTGAAGTAACCTATTCTCCAGGGTTTCAGTATTGTGGAGCAACTTTTCTTGCAACCTATTCTCCAAGGCTTCAGTGTTCTGAGGTAACCTATTCTCCAGGGTTTCGGTATTCTGGAGCAACTTTTCTTGCAACCTATTCTCCAGGGTTTCAGTGTTCTGAAGTAACCTATTCTCCAGGGTTTCAGTGTTCTGGAGCAACTTTTCTTGCAACCTATTCTCCAAACCTTCAGTGTTCTGAAGTAACCTATTCTCCAGGGTTTTGGTATTCTCGAGCAACTTTTATTGCAACCTATTCTCCAGGGTTTCAGTGTTCTGAAGTAACCTATTCTCCAGGGTTTTGGTATTCTCGAGCAACTTTTCTTGCAACCTATTCTCCAAGGCTTCAGTGCTCTGAAGTAACCTATTCTCCAGGGTTTCGGTATTCTGGACCAACTTTTCTTGCAACCTATTCTTTAGGGTTTCAGTGTTCTGAAGTAACCTACTCTCCAGGGTTTTGGTATTCTGGAGCAACTTTTCTTGCAACCTATTCTCCAAGATTTCAGTGTTCTGAAGTAACCTATTCTCCAGGGTTTCGGTATTGTGGAGCAACTTTTCTTGCAACCTATTCTCCAGGGTTTCAGTGTTCTGAAGTAACCTATTCTCCAGGGTTTCGGTATTCTGGAGCAACTTTTCTTGCAACCTATTCTCCAGGGTTTCAGTGTTCTGAAGTAACCTATTCTCCAGGGTTTTGGTATTCTGGAGCAACTTTTCTTGCAACCTATTCTCCAGGGCTTCAGTGTTCTGAAGTAATCTATTCTCCAGAGTTTTGGTATTCTGAAGTAACCTGTTCTCATGCTGGGCCAAACTTAAGCGAAAAGCAGATAAAATTTGATCAATATTGGGATTTACTGTATCCAAGTATGCTTTTAGAGTAAATGGATTGAATTCTGGCTTGCATGTCTTACAGTAATAGTCTTCTTTCATAGAGCTGAAGATTACACAGTGAATAACTGTAAGACCCTTACAATTTACATGTTCCTATTTCTTGCATGACGTGCATTCAATCATGCGAGTGTTAGAAAATGTGTCCTTACAACAGAGTAAATCCTCCATTTGCTTACCAGAATTGTCCTCTTCGTTGCTTACATCAGCAACATTACTGAGATCCGGTTGAAAACATATGCTACTTTGCAGCACGTAAGGCACTTCTCTTTTTTCGAATCCTGGCTCTAGGTTGCCAATTTATTGCAACTGTCCCCAGTGTAGAGCAGTTTGTTGCAATAATTAAATTAAAATAACTTTTCAAATGTCACTTAACACATGAGTATATTAACCAATTTCTAGTCACCATAGTAACAAATAATAAAACAAAATAACATCAACATTGAATAAAGTATGTGCAAGGTAATCAAAAAGGTTCTTGCTGTTTTTGACGTCCCATTAATCATGAGCTCACAGAGAGGAAACGGAATGACGCACGTACCTGCCAATAGATCGGGAGTTAGTCTGACCATCGACTGTTGGTAATACAGGCACGTTGTGCACACACAGCAGTCATAGCTCGTCCAGTGTCGAAGAGAAATGGAGGTATCGAAGCAGCTTGTTTGCGTGTGTTTGTTGTATGACTTTAAAGTGGGCCTGTCAGATGCCGCATCAAGTCGCCGCATTTGCCAGGCATTTGGGGAGAATGCCGTGAACGAACGCACTGTGTTGGATGACGACCACATGTGTTGGATGACGAGGCCCTGAAAGAAGCCATCGAGGAGGACAGTGGTCTAACTAGTGATGAACTTGCACAAAGGTTTCATGTTTCCGCTGAAACAGTCAGACTGCACCTGCATGGGATAGGGAAGTCATACAAGTTATGCAAGTGGGTACCCCACACATTGTCAGTAGCCAACAAGGAACGAGTGACAGCCTGTTTGTCCTTGCTCACTCGGCACCTGAACACACCCATATTTGATCGCTTGCTCACTGGTGACAAAAAGTGGATCCTCTATGACACTCCCAAGCATACCAGACATTGGTTGTCACCATGTGACCCTGTTCCTCACACCTCAAGACCACCTCTGCACCCACGAAAGGTTATGCTCTCTGTATGGTGGAATTGTCGGCAAGTAGTGCATTACGAGCTCCTTCCATCTGGTCAGACCATCACTGCTGACCTCTACTCTCAGCAGTTGCACAGGGTGCACTGTGCATTGCGGCAGAAGGAGCTGGCATTGATGAATCGCAAGGGTGTGCTGTTGCTGCACGACAATGCCAAGCCACATGTGGCAAAGAGGACCCGGGAGACCCTTCAGCAACTTGGCTGGGAGACACTGTGCCATCCACCATATTCACCGGACCTTGCACCAACAGATTATCATCTGTTTCATTCCCTCGGCAACCACCTCCATGAGAGATCCTTCGCAAATGAGGGAGACCTGCGGAACGCACTCACGGACTTCTTTGCATCCAAGCCAGCAGAGTTTTATCACCAGGGTATTGTGCAGCTGCAGGAATGTTGGCAAAAGGTGTTGCTCTTTGTTTATCACTGCTCTAGAACGGCAACAACTTTTTTCGTTACCTTGTACAACAGAATTTTCCTTGTTCTTTTCAGAAAAAAACCAAACCAAATAACAAAATGACTTTGAATTAAAGAACTGTTGCAACTGGTTACGGAAATCATGTGGCAGGAGGTAGGTAAATCAGCATCTGAGATTTCCACAACTAAGAGACTGAAAATCATGAATGTATTTCTTTACTGGACCATCAATAGATTCATTGAGACTGGGACAGTTTATGAGTGCCCAAGTGTCTGAAAGCAACGTGGGGTATGTCGAGTATCTGAGCGATGCTGGCTGACCAAGTTTTTCATTTGTTGTGGAGACAGATCATTTACTTGACGGCGTGTGCTCATTGAGCAAAATACCTGTCTCTTTGATTAATTTGTGACTGCATCGAGTGGACAAGATTTTGGTGAGTGTGAAAAGGTGATAATTATGGAAATGGCTCATGTGTAACGAGGGTCACTATTTATATTTTGAGCCTAACAATGAAAAAACCGGAATTTGGCATTGAAAACTGCTTTATTGTTTTTCGAAGTATTCTTCTTTATGGTCAATACACTTTTGCATTCGTTCGAACCATTTGTCAAAGCAGTTTTTTTAATCTTCTTGAGACACCTCCATAATATGGTTTTTGAACGCATCAACGGCGTCTTCCACCGATGAAAATCGTTGTCCACACAATTTATTCTTGACATTCGGGAACAAGAAGAAGTAATTGGGTGACAAATCAGGACTGTACGGTGGATGACCCATCAATTCGATTTTTTGACTGTTCATAAAGTTGGTTGTTAGACGAGATGTGTGATAGCTGGCATTGTCTTGATGAAGAATGATCCGACGGCGTTTGTTTGTTTTCCGTATTTGACCGAAGACCTCTGGCAAACAAATTGTTGTGTACCATTCAGAGTTGACCGTTCTACGTTACTCTAAAGGCACAGTTGCCACATGACCAGTTTTCCCGAAAAAACAGGCGACCATTTGTTTCGATGTGCTTCGAGCGCGAACAACTTTTGTTGGATTGGGTTCATCTTGAAACACCCATACAGTCGACTGCTGTTTACGTTCCGGCTCATATGCATATATCCATGATTCGTCACTTGTTACAATCTTATATACGTCTTTTGAAGCACCACGATTGTATTTATTGAGCATTTGTTTGCACCAATTGACGCGAGCGTCTTTTTGAGTTTTTGTCAAATTATGTGGGATCCAACGAGAACATACCTTTCTCACAGCTAAATGATCATGTAATATTTTATATATGCTGGTGGAACTAATGCCTATGGTTGCCTCAATCTCACAGTATGTCACATGACGATCTTGCAGTATTAGGTTTTGCACAGCATCAATGTTTTCTTGAACAACAACTGATTTTGGACGACCTTCGCGAATCTCGTCGGTGAGCGAATGGCGGCAACGATTAAATTCGTTATACCAGTGTTTCATAGTGGCAAAGGATGGGCTTCATCGCCAAATGTGGAAGTAAGTTGATCGATGAACTCTTGTCTTGATAATCCAAGTCGAAAATCGTAAAAAATCATCGCACAAAAATGTTCACGAGTTAATTCCATTTTATTGTTGTCGCGCAATCTCCAAGGCAACATAAACAACACAAATGAAGCTATTGACAAAACATTTGAAGTACGTTATGGTCAATAATGCCAGACGATTCCGTACATACGTCAAATCGCGCCTAACTTCAATCAGTGTTGCCAAGGCTCAAAATATAAATAGTGACCCTCGTATTTGGAATAAACAACACTATCATTCTAATACAATTACAAAAAGTAGAACATTACCTTCTGTTACTACCTTACACTATATCACAAGCTGTCAATACTTCTTCATTCGCACCTATCATCATTACAATTTTCCTCATCACTCTTTGCCTCAGGAGATCAAAACAAATACAATGTATTCTGTGGGGGCTAGAAAGTTTAAGTTCGCTCAAC
This sequence comes from Lepisma saccharinum, assembly GCF_977018435.1. Taxonomy (NCBI): domain Eukaryota; kingdom Metazoa; phylum Arthropoda; class Insecta; order Zygentoma; family Lepismatidae; genus Lepisma; species Lepisma saccharinum. The sequence goes on from NC_139240.1 coordinate 55,307,541, forward strand.
GAGCAAGTGAGCAGTGCTCGCCGAGCACTCAGATACTTGACGTGTTTCTGAGGTGCAAATATCAAGAATATTGATGTCTTATATGCAAATAAGTGATCTAGGGGCTGATAGCTTTCTGGTGAAGTACTGGTCACTTCCTAATTTTGCAGTTAAAGACCTAAGAGAGAGCCAAAGGCATTCAAGGTTAATCTGGCAATGGACACAGATGAAAAAAAACAACAACTTAGTCGTCTTGAAACACCCAAAATGATAGGTTTATCTCTCAAACTCATGGGTGTTGGGAGGGGTTGAACAGGTGTATCATCCCTTCCTGGAAATTGGCATCATTCATTTCAAGTTATAAAAAACAGAAAGTTTGTTAGTTTTATTGTTGATAACAGAAATAAAGTTCAGTTAGTTCTTATTCGAACACAATAATGAAGTAAGAAATACATTTAAATCGAAAAAATTGAGAGTAAAATGCTGACAGCAGTATATTTTATTCACCATCTGTCATTTAAACCAATGAATAAATGGTTTCACAGTTTTCAAAATTTCACAAATTAGACTTTTATGTGATACAGCACACAACAAACACTGCACCTAAAATTTCCTCCTAACTTTGAAACCTTTTCTTAATGATCTCCAAGAATATAATAACAACAATCGGCTGTGTGATTGCCCAAGGTGTGTGGTGCTCAGTTCTTCTGTAGTTTGTGGACGAAGTGAACCGTACATTTGTGCTCCGTTGGAAAAGAAATTAAGTGTGAAAGTGGAACAGTGTATCAATCTGAAGTTTCTTATCAAACTTGGAAAATCCGCCACAGAAACTTATGGTTTGTTGAAGGAAGTATATGGATATGTGGGTTTGAGTGGTTTCAAAGGTTTGGAGAGGGACGAGAAGTGATTGTGAACGACAAGCATCCTGGACGTTCTTGCACGTCAAAAACGGAATCAAACATTGCAAATGTCGGTGAATTGATTCAAATTGTGTACCCGAGTGTCAAACTGTCAACCAACAATATTTCATTACGATGCTGACGACCCTTCGTGGGCGAGTAAGAAGACGACGACCTGATTTGCGGAAAAGCAAGTCATGGATTCTTCACCAGGACAATGTTTCTGCCCACACGGCATTGTCAGTCAAGCCTTTATTGGCCAAGTATGGGATCCCAGTGTTAGAACATCCACCCTATTTGCCGGATCTCACTCCGTGCGACTTTTTTTTATTCCCAAAGGTCAAATCAGCACTGAAAGGAACGAGATTTAAGACTGTAGAATGTCTGAAAACAAAAGCGACGGAGGTCATGAACATGATTTTGGAAAATGATTTCCAGCACCGTCTCCAGCAATGGAAGATTCGTATGGAGCAGTGTATCGATAGTGAAGAGGATAATGTTCATATTGTACAAAATAACTAATAAAAGATTTTGTAGCAAGAGTCCGGTTTTTTTCTAGCCACACCTCGTATGTATTTTAGGACATAAAATCAAGTAAAATGAACACACATTGTTGCACCTTTTCATGAGATTAGCACATTTATCTCGTCCTTCATGCTTCAACAACTTTTTCCTTTATTTACTTCATGTGTTAAAAATTGGACAGAAAAATAAATGATTTTCACTCTTGAACAGCTACATAAAATCATAGTCTCATCTTGTAGAGCAGAATGAGAGCTATGAAATGGCATAATGTAATCATTGCAGCCCGAACCGTTCACAAGATAATGTAGTTTCTCCACATGTAAGGATCTCCTGAGCTCAAAGCATCAATGACTTACATTTAAAAACAGAATGACACTTAATAACACTTAAGCCTTGCGTCCATGCTAATAAAACATTAAAATACTGACCAAGGTAGAATTTATTGTATAAAATGTATAATACGACAGGTTAAGGCAACATAAGGATGATGTAAGATTAAAGAGGGAGAAAAAAATGCTATATTCAAGCACGGGACACGACACAGAATAGGAAAAGGCTATGAGGATAGGGAGGGAAAAGAGAGGAAAAGTGACAAAGTGGAAAGAGGCCAAGGAAATAGAGAAAAAAGGAGAAGAAGAAATAATGAATTGGAATGGGGGGCTGAAAATTAACAAAGAATGAAAGGAGTGCTTGAAAGATTGAGAGAAAGGAAGGAGGAAAGAAGAACGAATAAAAACTAAGAAAGAAGAGAGGAGGGAAGGAGTCCAGAAGATAAGGAATCTGTCTAGGTCCATTAGTGGAGGAATTTATTAGGCCCAGACTCTCACCTGGTACCTGTCAATCACCTGTCAGGTAGTGTCACTTACCTGTCAGGAGATTCCACACTCAGGAATTCCTGACAGGAAATGTTATAAGATTAGGACTGGTGCCTTCCTGTTGTTTTGTGTACTGACCCTGTCTGGGAGTGTGTATATATAAGATGATGTTTCATCATTCTAGTGTGAATATTCATCTGAAGAAGAGTGTGGAAATATTATCTTTTTAGTGTGTATATATCTTTTATACAATAAATTCTGCCTTGGTCAGAATTTTAATATTTTATTAACAAAAACAGAAATGTTGAGCATAATACAGTTTAACAAGTCGTTTGAAACGCAGTAAATGCCATGTTTACTTCCTTAATACTAGTAACTTTATGTAATTATTACTAATTATACACTGGACAATAAATTTTAACTTTTTTCATGCTTGGGAAATGAAAAGTACATTTCCTTATGGAATTGAGGGTGCTGAATACGAAAATAATAATAAAAATGCTGAATTGGTTCGAGTTTAAGTGTAATCGAAATAAATATGTGTTGTGTGGTGTTAATAGGAAATTAACACGTGTACAAAATGGAAGTTATAAAAACATTACTTACATGGATATTACAAACAGCGCCTCTTTGCCTGTTGTTTGTATTGTGGTTCTGGAATATCTCTTACGATTGTCCTACAATAATCAGCAAGCATAGACTTGTTCCAGTGGGCCTGATATCGTTTCTCTATTGTAGATATAACTTGGTGGAAATGTTCCCCATGTTCATCGCTGACTGCTCCGCAATTTCCTGGGGAGAAGTTTATGTGGGAGTGTAACATATGTATTTTTAGTGACATATGACAACCGATTGCTTGGTAGGAAGATATTAGGTGCTCCACTAGTTCCTTATAATTCTGAGCCCACACGTTTCGGAAAGAGTCCCATGCAATCATCTCCTTATCTTCTAACAGTGCATCAAATTCAGGATCATTGAGGAGTTCTCGATAATAAATATTCCCTCCGTGATTGTAGTTTCACTAATTCGTGGAAATTTACGCAGAATATACTTAAAGGCATCACTGGCTTGGTTCATACCTTTAACGAAGTTCTTGATTATACCTAGTTTAATATATAAAAGAGGAATGTTCTTTGTTCCTGGCTCCAAAGATCTACGGAGTGGACAGTGTTTTCTTAAGTAGTGGGAAGTCTTACACAGCTATTCCACTCGCATAAAAAACAGCAGTTTTGTGTAGCCGAGCTGCAGGCCAAGAAGTATGGCTAGAACTTTGAAGTTGCCACAAATATTCCAATTTTATTCATTATAATTTATGGCTTTCAGCAGTTTTTTCCATGTTAGCATATGTCTCCTTCAAGTGCACTGCATAACCGATTGGATTGGATTGATTTGTTGTTTTAAGTCCACTTTATGCACAGTAAGGCTAATCAGGACTGGACCTACAGTTTAAAGTAGGATCCGAACCACTATGTGCCTCCACCGGGAATCGAACCCGGGACCCCTTGATTACAAGGCAACGACGCTACCACTGCACCATCGGGGAGGCCCATAACCGATTGGGATTGATGGTAACACATTTCCATTGTTCACTAACACAGCTTTCAGACTTAGTTTTGATGTGCCTATGAACAGCCGCCATTCATCGAGATTATGTTCTATGTTAAGTTTACTCATAAGACCAGTTACATTTTTACATCACACTATGTCACCTTCCACTGAAAAATGCTCTTCCAGGAGTTTCTGATGTGTCCGAAACACAGATACTTTAACATCTTCAGCAAGAGTTTCCCACTGCTTGAGTCTGGATGCCAGTAGTTCTGTGCCACTTTTTGACAACCCCAGGTCCCTCACAAGGTCATTTAACTCATGATGAGTGATCAGATGGCGATTAGATGATGATATGTTGGCTGCGAAGTCAGGAGCGATGGATTATGAGGAATCTGCAACAGGATTTGGCATTCCTGCGTCGAGTTTGGCTGCCTCTTGCTCTTCATCAGATGAATCACTGGAGTACGATGCGGGAGGTTGTGGAACAGGTACTTCTTCAGAATGTGGCACAGGACGAATAGCTGAAGGAATGTTGGGATAAGTGATAGTCCACTTTTACTTTTTGGATAGGCATTTAATTGGAGGAACCATGCAAAAATACCAGTTTGAAGTATGATCTGTCGGTTCTCTCCATATCATTGGAACTCCAACGGCATGCATGGTCGTTCACGAACCCTTATGCGTGCCGGAGCACATCTGGCGATAATGTATTGCTTCGAAACTCGAACCAATCTTCAAAAACTAATATCATATTCGTTATCAGCACCCTCAAATTAGTTGTATTGGTTACTTTTATCTCCGAAGCATTTTCATTGTTGACCAGTGTTATGTTATTTGCTACAGTATTGAATAAAGAATGTTAATGTTTGACTTGAATGAAGGTATTTTTTCAGCACCTTCTTAAAACAGTTTCAGAACATTTTTTTTTACCTTTTCCGACCGTAATTTTGCACCTTAAAATCCCTTCCCTAGTAATGATATGATGACATTGATGAAGGGGCACTCAAAAATAACACCCACGTTCAGTGCTCAGGGTATTGAACAGGGTATTAACTGTTGAATATTCAATTTCCCAACTTATATCCTTGGTCAGTTGATACAGTGGCCAAAATTTCTGAAGGGTTTTGGAAGCAACCTGAGGAAGTTTCTTCAGGTGGCAACCATCACAGAACTTGTGTGTCTACAGTAATGTTAGTGTTCTTTGTTTATTAAACTATATTGGATCTTCCTGACGGTGCAGTGGCAACGGCATCACCTTGTAATCAAACTTCTTGCAGTGTCAGCCCAAGAACTTCTATAACAAAATTGTATGTTGTTGAACTTGCTGATTTGTAATTTGCTTATGCAACAGCAATGCGTTTAAAGCACACTATGTAGAATAATTTTCATCATGGGAAAGGGATGAGGGAGGAACTACAATTGACATACGGAACCAACAGGTTCTTTTTCCACTCTCTCTTCAAATTACAGAAACTCAAGACATACCTTTTGTACAAGTCTTTCAAAAGCCAGGTGAACACCATCCTTTGATTTTATGGCATTAGTCTCATAGAAGAGGGCTCCATGTTTTTCTGCAAATCTCATTCCATCTTCCTGGCTAACCTCTCTCTGACGCTGAAAAAATAAGAGGCAAATATTAACACTTTTTATTTTCAATCATCATTGCTAATGTGACATTTAATATATTTTACATAAACTTTTTCATTGATCCATATACAAGGTGGGCACAAAGTCATGATTAATGGGATGCTGATATGTTGTTATCGTAAAAGGAAATGTCATAATCAACGCAGAAACTGTATTGATCTGAACAAGATACATTAAAGATTGAAACAGGACAAGAATACCTGTAAGTGATTTCTTCATACATTTCAACAATTTGTCCCTCTTAATGCAATCAAATGATAACAACGAGATGTTTCTCAATATTGAATCCATCATTCTTTATAACACCGTGTCACTTCGGAAACACAAGAACTAAATACATGAGACGGCCTCCATGGCAGAGTGGTTAACACAGCATGTTACAATGCTAGGAATCTCAGGTTTGAATCCTGGCCTAGGCATGGGTATCCTTCGTGAGTGTCCCTTCTTCAATTTCATCAAATCACCATTCATCCTCATCTTCGCGATTAGCCAAAAGTAAAAGAAAAGTGAATTAAAATAAACAAAATTAAATCAATCAACCAACCAAACTCATGATTAATGCACGCTGCCACAATGTGGCTTTTGACTGTAGCATTCGGATGGGTCTCAATCGAAAATCCAGACTCCTAACCACAGTATTGGGATTGACTGACCTCTATTGGAAAACAGATGAACTATTATAGTGGAACCACAAGGAAAGAAACCTGCGCAGAACCTCATCGTGCTGGCAGGTGGGGAAAAGGACAGGGGGAAAGAGCCTTCGGCACAGCCAATGTCAGTGTTGCCAAACCTATTGATTTCTCGGGAGAATTCTTTAATAAACTATTGCTATGGAACCTCCAACGGCCTGCTCAAAAACATGTTTCCTGCTCATCCTACTTGAACATGGAGGGAAGAGATACAGTGGAACTCCACCAAGCCATGAAAACTGCTGTTTGAACTGTGAAATTATGCCAAACGATACTCAATTGTGCGAGGACATTATTATTTTATTACTATTACTACATTCCTATTTTTAGAAGGTTGTATTTTATCCCACCCGAAAATGTATTTTGATTTCAGTTATTTTATGTCGCTGTTGTGCCTCTACGACAATATGGATGAATGAAAAACTGATGAAATGGATGAAGTGACACAGACACAATTAAACATCCTTGCCTTACTAGGTAGAAACACTGACTTCATAGTGTGGGCAAATTATTTTATACATGTATATATATGTATGTATGTATGTATATATCTGTGTGTGTGTGTGTGTGTGTGTGTGTTTGTGTTTGTGTGTGTGTGTGTGTGTGTGTGTGTGTGTGTGTGTGTGTGTGATATAATGTATATATATTGAACATAGCAACATAGAGGCAGCATAACTGACGAATAAAGCATGTGACTGTTAATAACAAGAAATTTGCTACAGAACGAAGCGGCATAGATCAATTACAAAGGAAATAATGCACCCCTCCCCCGTAGTTGCTTCCAACTTTCATCGCTTTGAAAATACTTATTTTTCTATCCTTAATATACTATTCTATACTTAAATACTTAATTTTCTACGAAATTATATAGTGGCATGGACGTCCAGAAGTAAGTGCAAGGATGGTCGCCACCCCTTCCCCTTCTGGAAAATGAATGTTGACATAAAACAACCTATTATTTCAGACGTACGAGTTCATTTCAGTCACAGTAATTTACATCCACTATTATAATAACATTATTACGGGGTAATATGCCTCGTTCACCAGTCTGATAAAAATGCATTGTTTCCCCCTCGCTGGAAAAAATCTGCGGACATCCTCTTCAATGTTTGGTGGTCCCAATCATGAAGGAATGGTTTCCGTCCAGTACTACACTTCGCTGATGATGTCTTGCCACGAGTTGTGTATGCCGTCATCACCTTGGACACTGTTGCTCTCGAAACACCTTAGAAACTGGCAGTCTTCATTTCACTTGTGCCAACTAACCGCGCTCCTACAATCTGCCCTCCTTGAAAGTCTGAGAGGTCCCCCATTTTACCTCACCTACGTCTTGCCGATTGAACGTACGAATACATACTATACTGTCTATCGCACTGCTGACTAACAACCACCACCGCAACACCAAATGACAGTCGCAGCACACAAATGTTCAATGTTGCCACCCCACACAGATGCCGTGTTACTGACCATAGGTGTTTCCGTTATATTGATCCCCATCTGTATGAGAGGATGATAAATATTCCTTTGGGTGTGTATTTCAGCCTCGTGTCTAGAAGGGGTGTTATCATCCCTCTCAATTACTCACACCCGCTTTTGCGTGCATAATAATGCTAAATGTATTGGCAACCCACGGTATGACGACCTTCACTGATAATGAGACGACAGGGTTGATTTTTTTTATATGATTTTTTTTTCCAAACACTGCATTCTGGAAACGAGATGGAAATGAGACAATTTGATTATAAATTGGTCGTTTGGTAGCAAGTAGAAAAAATAATTCATATTTTGGAAAATCAATAAACTACTTTGATTCGACTATTAAAAATTTTTGTGTTAACAACAAAAATAATTAGGTACTCACGTTTTCCACGAAGCTGTTTTACATTATTTTCTATTAATTTCGGTAGCCACTGCCACCATCCTTGTTGGAATTCGTTGTGTTGTTGCTTGATGTGTTTCTGTTGCTTTTATCTAAATCGCCGCTAGGTGTGCTGCTGTCGCCTGTATGTCTGTGTATATGTCATCTGCTGTTCACCGTTGTTAATTGCTGCAGTAACGGAAGTCAGGCATGGTGTGCATGACCACTATCTATGTTCAGTTCATGGTTGTAGTGCATGATGACATGTGTTTCTTTGATTTTTGTGTCTATGAGAATGTGTGCTTTGTATTTGACATGTACTTTCTCAATTTTATGGTTGTGGAATTTGATATGCTTGGCAAGTACGGTGGTGGGTTGGGCAGTTTTTGCATTTGATAGGTGCTGCTAGGTGAGCACCTTAATGATCTATTGCCACTTCTCTCTGAAGACCACTTTTATTGCTAAGCAGCTCCCACAAGTGACTGAGGATAGAATGCAAGTGGTTTATCTCACACTTGGATGGTGGTTGTAGTTGGTTCGGAAATTGTCGTAAAGTTTCATTGGCTGTTGGAGTTTGCATTCTCATGGCTGCTTCCAAATTATGTACATGGACCAAAAAGACACTAAATACATATCAATATTTCTATTACGAAGGCATCAGATGATAGCCGAATTGAAACAACTGCATCCTAAATAGACCACAGCCAAAATATCTCGTTTTGCTTACAAGTTGGAGATAAAACATTTGCATTTTCAATGGATGATATGTCCTTCCCTTCTGCCGTATCGGTATTATTACTGCAGTTGTTGCTTGTACGTTACGTAGCTAATTTCCCTCCCTTTCTTCACTGTCTACATTGTACACAGAGCATAAATGTACACTCATGGACAGTTCTAGGTTGTAATAATCTCATTGAAAGTTAACTTAAGGCAAGAAACCTAACCACACTAACTGAGCATTGCAAGTGTTACAGAAGCCTACATTCTGACTTGGGCACCACAGAAAAATCTTGAAACACTAAGGGTGCTGTGAAACGAAAAAGTTAGGGAACCTCTGCCCTCAAGCCAGAAAAGAGAACAGTTTTTCTCTATGCAGACAGCACCTTCTGAACACAAATCAAGTTGTGTTTGTGACAATGTAACCAGCTTAGGTCTGTTCAAGCGGCATGGGCACATTTTATGTTTTGAAGGAGAAGGTGCTCAATGAATAAATATAATAATAAAAAAAATTAATTGCATTACAGATTTATTTCCGTATGCATGTGTGAATAGGCAGAAACCACTACTGCTTGTAAATAATACATTTTTGCACTATAAATAGTATCTGATACTGACTTTTGTCCCACAGTTTAGTTATAATAGGATGCCTTATATTTTGCAATGTGTACTGGTAGCATTGTGAACAATCTGATGTGAGTTAATTGATGACTTTACTATAACTAAAAACTCAAAGCAACTGAGTATTATTCAACAGACAGTTAGTATTTCCAAAATGAAATTTTAAAAAATTGGGTGTCTAGCAACAGTAAATTAGAATTCCAATGAAACTACTGTCAAACTACGAACGAACAAAGTGTAGCAATTGCAAACACTTTCCTGGATCCTCCCTCATTTGCTGAAAGACCAGACCCATCCTTTCAACGTAAGATCCACCAGTAGCCTTTGTATTAAAGTATTGTTTAGCATACTGCCATAACTGGATCTTAGTCTAAAAATCTTGTCTGTGAATGCCATACAAGAGACCATCTTATTTCCCATAAAGATCAACATTATCCAGTGCTTGAAGTGTTTGTGTACATGGTGACAGCATCTTAGCAACCAGCTAGGTACATTAAAATGCAGGGTACCCAGTCAGCATCGCACTTGAATTTTCAAATTCAGTTTTAAAGATATTTTATTAATGTCCCGAGTTCGCTTATAAATATTTTCATTACTGTTTTTTTTAAAAAGAAACCAAGTACAGTATATTGATTTGATTTGTTTTGCTTCACTTTTTGGCCACTTTTGACTAATCCCAAAGATGATGATAAGATGATATGATGAAATTGATGAAGGGACAGTCACAAAGAACACCCATGCCCAGGATGGGATTTGAACCCGGTGGTAGCCCTGGTGGAGTAAAGTATATACAGGGTGACACAGAAAAATGGGAACTTTGGAAAAACCCACTAGATGCCAGAGAAATAGGATAAGAAACATATATTGACAGAATTTCAACTGTTACAACTTGCCATTTAAGATATCCACAGTATCACTTTTTGAAAATTACGTCCTTGAGATGAAGTCATTTGCTAGCTCTGCATTCTTGCAATCTGCCATTGAGGTCCCTCATTGATCGCTGCAACATGTCAGGTGGGATCGCACTAATTTAGTCTTTAATTCGTTGCTTCAATTCATCCCTTGTTCTTGCCCGAGTCATGAACACCTGACTCTTAAGGTGGCCCCACACGAAGAAATCACATACGGACAAATCCGGGGATCTTGGTGGCCAGGGAACGTCACCAAATCGAGATATAACATGATTATCAAACAATTCTCGTACAGTTGTCATGGACTGCCTTGCAGTGTGCGCTGTCGCACCATCCTGTTGAAATCAGGCTTTGTGAAGTTGTGGGAACCTGTTAAATGTAGATGCAGCAAAAGTTTTCAGCATCTCAACATACTGCTCCAAATTGACAGTCACTGTGCTCTGTTCTTCATTTTCGAAAAAGTAAGGTCCGATGACGAAACTGCACACCATACCGTCACCTTGCTGCTCTGTAAAGGGCATTCATGAAGTTCCTGAAGGTTGCTGGGTGCCCAATAACGATAGTTCTGCTTGTTCACATAACCTGTCAGATGAAAGTGGGCCTCATCTGACATCCACAGCTTCTCCAGAAAGTCACTGTCCTAGTTTTATGTTAGTCCACATTTGTTCACAGAATTTCAAACGCAACTGGTTTTTCGTTAGTTGCTGCATGATCTGCAGCTTGTATGGATGAAATTTCAAACCTTGGCGGAGAATTCGGCAAACACTCTCTCTAGACAACCTGACCTGAGCTGCTTGCTTCTGAACTGAATGCCGTGGTCTGTGTGAGACTGCATCACGCACAGCCTCGATATTCTGTGGAGTACGAGCATTTCCTTGCCATCCTGTTGGTTTCTTTTTCATAGCAGATCCAGTCTCTTCAAAGTTTTTTTATCCACGTTTTTATTGCGTGTTTCGAGGAAACACTACCATGACGCCCTACACTGAAAAAACGTCTAAACTCCCTCTGCGCAACTTGCAAACTATCATTGTTTTTTTAAAACATTTTTATGGCGAAAGCACGATGTTGACCGTTCCACTGATTACTAAAGGCAAGGTTGTCTGTTGCTCAAGATACTGTTATGCAGTGCTGCCAACTACACAGTGTTACAAAGTGTGGTAAGGGGGGGGGGGGCAAAGAGAGTTTTCTTTCCCTCGTAGATAACGCTTAGCATAGTGCAGGGGCAAAAGTTGCAAAATGTGGGGGGCATCTGCCCCACTTGCCCCCTAATCGCAGCCACTGCTGCCAACAAGTGCAGCTTAGTGAATCTTAAATTTATGAATTTTAATTTGAAATCACTACATATACTGGGTCATTTCCATGTTGTGTGTGTAATGAAAGTCTGAAGATATTGTTGAATTATGGTGTCTACTATTGTACACATTTGTACTCAGAGCTTAGCACTATTATTTTCCTGTAGTTTACGGTTATTACAAGCATAAGAAAACAGTTTTTTCTTTGTGACGTTTCAGGAGAACACACGCTCCTTTCATCAGACATTTATTTTCATTTTGACTAAAGATACAGTTATAACAATGGTTAGTAATTTTTAAACAAAAAGAATCTGTTATATAATGGATGTTGTCAATGTTACATTGTTGTAATATAGCAACTTAACTGTGAAAAAAGCAGTCTATTTTATTTTTATTTTAGATTTTTTTTTTTTTTTTTTTTTTTTAAATTATGAATCCCACTTAGCACTGTACTGCATTGCAGATCTCATGTATAAGTACTTGCCCCAAGAAGCTCGTTTTGTTTATTATAAACAACTTTGTTGTTTGTAATCACTTTTTGGTTATATTGTTGTAAATGTGTCACATTGTTGTTATAGTCCAATGAAAAATGCAGTAAGAAGAATATGTATGTGCAGTATATGAAAAAAAATTATGTAATTATGAGAAATATTTGTAATTATTTGTTGGAAACCTACATCATAATTACTGTGATTACATTTCTTGCGCTATTGCAATTTCAATAGCAATAGTAGATTTCAATTGCTAATTAGAAAAATAATAATGTAACTTATGCAGGTTACAATTGAGAAAACAATAGTGTAACATAGCAAGTAATTATTAGTATATTTTAGGATTTAGTGTGAAATTTAGATCCTAGAGAGCACCCATAGGTGAAAATATAATTTAGTATTTAAAAATTAAAACAAAATTTACAAATGATGATATTTTCATTAAAAAAAAACACTATATATTACATGTATTACATTATAAAAAACAACAATTGTATGAAAAATTAAAGTCTGTATTATCTTAACACCCTGGTCATTTTGTGTACATATCATCCCATTGCCATGGTAATCAAATAACATGATATTTCATATCCATATGTTGCATCTACACCATTTATACATAAAAATATTTTTTTTTACAATAACCTTAATTCGGGACTGAAAGGGGCTTTTAATTCAATCTTGTATTAATAAATTAGGTGTCTTAGGACTCATTTCAAATGCGTAGCTTTACATTAATTTGATTCATAATTTTTCTTAGCCTGTATGTTTAGTGAAAAAAAATTCTGTTTCCTTCAAAACATGGTGGCTGATTTATTTTTAATTTTTTCTACCCCTGCACTCAGCCATTCATGAACAACTACTTTTGTACACAGTGCATATTCAGAAAGGTTAACTCTAGACATACCTTGTCAAATTGATTTCCTATCACCATCTTTGCAATGTTGTCTTTTGTTGACCAGATATTCAGGTTGTCCAGACAGTTTTCAAGCTCTGCTAATGTATTTTTCTTGCTCACATCGTAAACCAACATGGCTCCCTGGGCATTACGGTGGAAGCAAGAACGAGATCGTTGCATCCCAGATGTGTCCTGAGACAAACAAGAAACATAAAATATACAAGTTATGATCTATATTTATAAGCACAGTAGACCATACATTTATTTTTACATTACCCAAAGGGCAATCTGTAAATTCCAAATAATGAAATTACATTTGTTATTGTGTATTCTAAAAATAGTAGCCTACACATGGGCAGAGGTAAAAAAATACAGAATAAACATGCCATTATAAACTTTTGCTAGCTGAATTTTAAAATCTATAGTGATATCATAAGTCGGCCATTAGAATGTATTAGACAAAACATGATTTGGGTAAAATCATACAAGCCATCTTGAAAGCTGGTATCTTGGAGACAACATAATTCAAGTTATTAATGATATTACCATTGAGCCTTTTTCATAAAGAAGGTCCAACACTATAGTCCAAGAATTAATAATTTTAAATCCAATCTTGTATTAATTAATTAATTGTTTTAGGATCACCTTTCAAATTGTGTATATCTTTATCTTAGTTTGATTCATGGTTTTTAGCCTGTATTTATAAAATAATAAAAAAATGCTCCCGAGAAAAAGGGACTCGTGCCTGAATTATTTTTTAGTTCTCTCCACCACCGCTGCACATGGAACACATTGCACAAATGCATAACATTACAATATATATATATTGACAGAAGTATATGCCTAATTAGTTTTACTTTTTTTTAAATTTCAAAGCATTGTAGAAAGTCAAATTGGGCAGTATATTTAGTACAACACTATCATTGAGTACAACAGTTGTACAGTTGTACAGCTCAATTCCTAACAAAAGAGTAAATAAAAAATAGAAAAGCACGAAAAATCTTGTTCTTAAAAATCTACAGAACCACTGTGAAATTATTATAATTTAATTGTTGCAAAAAACAACAACACAATCTTCATTCTTCAAAAATGTGTGTTAACTAATTGCCTTTACAGAATAACATTTTCATGAGGTGGAAACCACTGTATTATTTTTTAAGGCTATTATTTAAGGCCGTACTAAAGGCAATTTTGTGGTAATTTTTCGATAACAGATGGCAGCACTGTTTACCATGGCAACGGAAGACCATGTTGCCAGATCTCCGTGTAGTCAAGGTAGATACATACAGGTTGGTCGATTAGGGTACTCCTTGATGGGATATGACGTTACATTGGTTAGCAGATTTTATTGGAAAATCTAAGTAGATGTGGAGCAACGTAATTGTTTATCATGAGATTTTAGTTGTATGTTCTTATTGAAAATAAAAACAACAATTTATCAGCAATGGAAGATAGTAATAGTCGTAATAGTAATATAAAATCCCTGTATTGTATTATGTATTTCTTTTAATATTTTGAAAGCAGAAGAGAACATACAAAGATAACTGTAGTTATGGAAAACAAACTAAGAACAAGTCCATATATCTAACACCATATGACTATTAAACATGGATAGAATGCCCATAAACCTAGTCAATTTAGATAGCCTAAAAGAGGCACATGTATAAGGATATCTAACATATAGGTCACTTCGTTAAAAAATTGACTCAACATTTTTTGAGCCAGTGACAACACAATACACAATCTACTGGTACTTACCCCAGTGGCAGTTCGTGGTTCGGAATGTTTGTGGTTGCAGCGAATATATAGCATAATATTTATATATAATTTTAATTTTATATATTTATAATGTAATTATATATATTTATAATTTTATATGTATTTATATTCGGGCTGAGCCGATGTTGATGTATCGATATCAGAAAGTATTGGTTATATTTTGTTCACCGATACCGACCGATACTTTTCGTGTGTTTTGATCTTTCGCAGGATCCGCAAATGCCACATGACACTTTCAAGGAGTATAATTAATAATTTTCATGCAAAATTTTAAATTCCATATATTCGGCAACAATACTTATTTAACTGTTGAATATTTTGAAGGAAAACTGATAAATCGATGCTTCTAATTGGGCTGGAATACTCACCCAATAATATTATCCAGTATTTTGAACAATTTTTAATTGTTCCAATTTTCAAGTATTGGTATCTGTACCGGTTGGAACATGACTTAACAACAGTACTAGGGATGGGACCGATTAATCGGTACTCTATTGGTATCGGCCGATATAGGTGTATCGGCTTATCGGTAAAATTAGCGATTATTTTACCGACCCGATATATCGATAAATATCTGATAATTTAGTGCAAAATTCTGCCATTTTGTTGTAATTTTTATGGTTAATCTCCATGCCCTTATTTCTAAAAAAGTAAATGTCTAAATATGCAATTTCTTTTTCACTGCACTCACCTTGAAACACACATTTATTAACCTTTTAGGTTCTTCAACAACCATTTCTAATTTTATATCGGATCGGTAGAATATCGGTTATCGGTATCGGTAAATTTTATATCGTTACTTTATCGGTATCGGCCAAAATTTCATATTGGCCCATCCCTAACAGTACACAAAATATCACAACTATGAAAATAGACAATTAGTCCAGCGCCCATACCACAAGATCAGGGAAAATAACTAGTACTCCATTTATATACGATATAAGTTATATTTTAAACTGAATTTGGATTGGTGGTAAGGCTAGAAAATTAGGTTAAAATTCTCCCCAAATGGGACATTTGTTGCTCTACGTCACGGGACAGTAAGACCTTGCCTACTGTTCAATGCTGTTGCTCTCTAATGGCGTAAAAAAGAATTAGTATCCCAGTTTCCTGCCGGTCCGTCATGAAGTCTTCTTCCCTGCCTGCGCCTGGTGGGTGACCTTGGTTGCACAGTCTCTGCAACGAGGAATCGGCTTAGGCACGAGGATAGGAACAACGGCGTTGAACCTTGCTCCACAATGCTCCTCGCTGTAGAGATCAGGCTGTTGCTTCGGTGCTGCAACGTCGATCTGTACGTCTACTCATATACTGTGAAATCTCGCAGGTTGCTTTCTTCTTTTTAACGGATCATAATGGAATTAGCTTTTTTGAAGCAATCAAGGGTAAAATTATTTGTTTATATTCAATATATTTAATACGAAAACAATGAAAAAAATACTAACAAAAAGCATGAAATTTCATGGTAAAATATCCGGTTGTTGTGCAACATTGCAACAATATCAGTAACCGCTCCTTACTTACAAATATATATAATTTGACAGTATTCCCATCTACTGTGATTGTGCTACCTCCGAAGTGTGGTCCGAAATCTGCATCTAGGCTTAGTACTGGATCAAAGTTATCTCGAGTAAACTGCAGGAGGAGGCTGAAGAAGTTGAAAACAATTCAGTTACAATCATGTATTATTACTTATACAACACAGTAATATTCTATGATCAAAAAACACACACATGCCTAATCATCATAAAAGCATATGTTTTGAATTTAATCATGAAATCACTTACACACAGAGTAATAGTACCACAAATGAAAATATTTTTCAAATCATCAGTAGCACTTCATACTAGATCCTCTGAACTTACATGGTTTATGAAGATTTTGAGTTTCATATGTCAGCCTGAAAGATGTGTTCTACATGTGGGGAATTATGTATTGTGCATGGTAATCTTGGAAAGCTGTTTACAAGTTGCCAATGCCCTTATAGTTTACCACTTGTGCAAGAAAACAAAATTTATTGGAAAAAAATTTGCATGAGAGTCATTCCATGCCAAATCACCACAGATATGTGCAATTTCCAACCTGACCATCTCCGATTTTCATGAAATTTGGGGAGTTGAAACTATGCATGGAACTTAGTAACTATGAAAATTTTAAGTCTCGTGCATCTTGTAATTGTTAAATTATTCAAGGTCAAATTTAGCAGAAATTTCCCTTTTTCAGCCCGCTTAGCTATACTAAATGTGCTGTAACTCCGCCACTATTTCGCCTAGGAAGCTCAAATAAAGCTTATTGTACAGGGAATTGAACAAGCTTTCCAGCCTACCTTTCGATAAAAATATAATTTTGTCACGTGACCTTGACTTTTGACCTTGAATATCTCAAAACATGTCATCACCAAAAATCGTGAAAAAAATATATTTTCTCCCTCATGCCATACTATAAAACATATCAAAAAATCATTATGGGACTGCAATGGGATTTGCTTTTTTGTTGGGTGGGAACTGTTAACTTTATTGGTGTTAGAATTTCCATGTGCTATTTGGCTTTGTGGGTGTGCATATAATGATAGGCCTATTTTGTTTAAAAAAAGAGAAAGTGCTCTAGGATATGGGGGCATACAATGAATTCAATGACCACTGGTTACAATGACATGGACATGATCACAAATGTACTTCAGCCAATCAATGAAATATTCTTGCCTGTACGTAGCTCTTTGTAGTACTTTTAAGGTATGTAGGCCTATATATTTTTTAAGATTGTTTAGATTTTAGATTTCTTCAATTTTATTTGGTCATATGTATTAGACTGAATGGTGTTAGTAATTCTACATTTTAATGTTTCATGCCAGCAACATTTGCTTATTCTTCTTTATTTCTTTACGAATGTGATTACAATAGGTTTATGTGAATAAAACACAGTGAAAGATTTGGGGGCACAAGAGATTTCACTTAAGCAGATCACATTTCAGGAGTAAATATCTGTTACTTGTGGTTTCTGCATTTTGAAACAACATTTAAAAAATTAAAAACTTATTTTTCCATGTGGTATATACACTATATTATCAGCCCTCCATCATTCTAGAATGATGTCAAAACAGTGGTATGATACTATTCTTTGAAACCAAAATTATTTTGGAAAGATTTTGCTAACGAATAAAAAAATACAGAATTCTTGCATTCGTTACGTTCTCTCGATCAGGAGAAAACCCTTGCTCAATACATATAAAACATGTCGAGGTGACGTCTTCTGCATCAGTGTTCTACAATATATAAGGTATTAAAATTGCAAACACCTAGCTATCTCCACGAGAAACTGACATTTAGAAATTCCATACATCCATACAATACTAGAGGTTGGCGAAAAATTGACATTTCCCGCCACTCTGCTGTCAGTTTCGAAGGCTCCTTCTCCCTCTGGTCTGTAAAGGTTTGGAATGCTATTCCCGATTATGTTTCTCGAACAAGTCATATTATTTTTATTGCAAAGACAACAATTGAGCATTAACTCCCATGGCTAAGCAACAAGAATCAAGTAAAATAAAAAAATGTATTTTGCAAACACTTATCTGACACAACGAATATTTCAACCTATGTGCATGCTACTTTAGTATCTATTTGGAAATTGCATATGTACACGTGTGTATGTGTTAATGTATCTGTCATTGTATTCTCTTAAAATGTTATTATTTTTCATTTATGTCAAATTCATTCATGTTATGTTATATATTTGATTTCAGTATTATAAATATATGTATTGTAACTTAATCACCAGAGTTAATCGATAGTGCAGGACAAGGCTGAATCTCACTCTGTAGCAAATAAAAAAGACTTTTCAATTCAGTTCAATTCAATGGTTGATCAGTCAAAATGTATACATAACAGTATTTCTCCCCTGGTAAAGCCACTTATTACTCCTGTAAGAGTAACAGTCCTTTTTGGCATTTACAGCTATTCTAATACTTTCAGACTGCACTTATGATTCCATTTTTAACACATACTCATCGTTTTCTCCAGGTATGTAGCATCTCTTTTTTGAACAAAAATCTGCCTCAGTTTACTACTGCTAATGGCCTAATATTATAAACAAAAGGACTGGTAAAATATTCAAATCACTGGGGAAAATTGTGTGAGGATCTGTTTTTTGTTTCCAACTTTGCTGTGCTTGGCCTTACTGAATTATTGGTAATTATGCGATAAGGCCCGAACACCTCTCACTCGTTTATTTCGTTAATTTTAGCATTGATACTTACCTATTCTGCATTGCGGAAGATTCTTTAAGGTGAAGTTATGCCTTTTTCCATAAAATAGTGTCAACTTTTCATATTACGAGTCATTATTTGTCTTCCTTGTTCCGCTTGGGTAACAGACAATATGGCATGCACTCGTCATGGATCATCACGCCTCGTGCTTGTGTTTTGTCGATTTGGAGTGGGTATGCAGTGTTTCAACCTTCTTCACTGAAAAATACCTACTTTCGTGTTCATTATGTCATCACAAACCATTGACGGATAACCCCAAAAAACCATTCGCGATAGCCCCCATAAACCATTGACGGATAGCCCTATGAACTATTGACAGATAACCCAAAAAACCATTCACGATAGCCCCAAAAACAATTCACGATAGCCCCACGAACCATTGACGGATAGCCCCACGAACCATTGAGAGGTAGCCCCAAAAACCATTCACGATAGCCCCAAAAACCATTGACTGATAGCCCCAAAAACAATTCACCATAGCCCCACGGTCCATTTCCGGCAAGGTAAGGTTAGGTTAGGTTAGGTAAGTATAGTTAAAAAAAATTCTCGTAAAAAAAAGGCACGTTTGAAACACTGGCGAGACCGCGTGTTCGTGCCATCTGCATGTACATAATAGAAACAACGGCATAATGTTGTCGCTTTACAGAAAATGCAAGTTTCTTACATTAAAAGTGATTATCTCTTATTCTGCAGCATTCTATGGTGAAGTTTTCAGTTTCTGTGAAAGAAAATACCACGAAGAACTTCGACAATGCTACAGAAACTGATTTCAGTAAGTAGTTTCTCCTGTAAATTTGAAGAAATCCGTTCGGGCGATATCGCATATTTACCGAAGAAGGTTGCAACAGTGCTTATCAAATATGAATCATGGTGGTGTATCACTATATATCAGCGACAACCTAGATACCAGCTTTAAAATCTTAGATGTTAGTCAGTTTTGCATAGAATGGTGTTTTGAAGTGGCTGCTATGTCACTACCAAATTTAAGAACAATTGTTATCTCAGTGTACAGAGCACCTGAAAGTAATGTAGAATTTTTTATCGAGTGTGTGCAAAATATTATTTCGTACCTAGACAAAAACTTTAACAAACATAAAATAATTATTCTTGGAGACATCAATTTTGACATTCGAAACAGTACCCCTAAGCAAATACATCTTCTAAATATTTTAAAATCTTTCAACTATTATTGCGCAAACAATAGGCCAACAAGACTAGACTCTTGTCTAGATAACATTTTAACAAACCTAGATAAATACTGCTATGAGATAGGGATATTCAATACATTTTATTTAACGGACCACAAAGGCTTATGGTTAAAATTGAACAATAATATAGCTCTGAATACTATACATAAACAAATTAAATCTGTTAGACTAATTAATGATAACAGGCTGAATATACTAAGAAACAAATTAAAAGACGTTGATTGGATTCATTTAATTTTCTCAAGTGCAAATGTCGATGCATTATTTGAGAAATTTATGAGTACCATCTCTGATATATGTAACGACTGCTGTCCTAGAGTCCAAAAAAAAGGAGAAACCAATTAAAGCTAAACGCGAACAAAGACACTTAGGTCAATGGTATAATCCACACTTGAGTAAATTAAAAATCTTGCTTATGATGTATTATAATGGATTTAAAAATGGTAACGCAGATAAGAACAGATATATCAAATTAAGAAATATTTACAGATCAGAAATTAGAAAAGCTAAATGCACAGCAAATGATAAATTTATTAATAACTCCAATAATAAATGCAAAGCAGCTTGGAATGTCATTAAGGCAGAATTAGGCAGAGGGAAACCCAGAAGAAAAGAAAATGTTCCGATTACTCCAAGCGAATTTAATGATTTCTTTGTCAGGGTAGGTAACAAATTGGATACAAACCACAATTCTATGAACCAATTTGATTATGAATATAATAATCTCATGTCACAAGACATCTGTAACATTTTGACTGACTTCCGGTGGCATGAGACCCAACCTGCTGATATTTTAAAAGCAGCACAAAAACTAAATAATTCAAAATCGGAAGACTTTTATGGAATGTCGAACTTTATTTTAAAAAGAATCATTGATATTCTACAGTACCCACTTTGCATTCTCATAAACTGGATGATGTATTGTGGGCACTTTCCTTCCTGCCTCAAGCTCTCGGTCGTCATACCCGTGTATAAAAAGGGTGATAAATCGAGCCCCGACAATTACCGTCCTATATCACTTGTTCCCATTGTCTCCAAAATTATAGAACACTGTTTATATAATCAACTCGATAGCTATTTCACAAATAATAATTTATATACAAGTGCACAGTATGGTTTCAGAGCCCATCTCTCCACTGTGAAAGCGAATGAAACCATTGTTTCCACAGTGTTAGATGCATTTGAATCCAAACTTTCTGTAAGTGCAACACTTATCGATCTGAGTAAAGCCTTTGACTCGGTTTCCCATCAAATATTAATAAAAAAATTACACTTCTATGGCATCAAAGAAACTGAACTTGCTCTAATAAAATCCTACTTATCAAATAGACAACAAATGGTCACTGTAGACAACATAAAATCAGAATTCTTAAATATAAAAAATGGAGTTCCACAAGGTTCTGTCCTCGGCCCATTGTTGTTCAATATTTATATAAATGACTTACCTAATATTATTCCTCATAAGACTGTTTTATATGCAGATGATACCACATTCCTTACGGTGGGCAGTGACAAATTTACAGTTGAGAAGCTTGATAAGGAAATAGAGGAAAGGTCCACTTTTTGGTTTGAAACAAATCAACTTACAATTAATGAAAATAAAACAGAGAAAATATTTTTTACATTAGGAAATGGCCATGAATGGACTTCTGTAAAACTTCTTGGTTTACACTTAGACTCCAAATTATCTTGGGAGTCGCAAACAAATCACCTATGTTCCAAACTTGCCAGGGTGGTATTTCTACTTAAAAAGCTTAGAACATGCATTAGCAAGGATTTGTTGCTGCAATCATATTACGCATATTTTCATAGCCTTCTGACTTATGGAATTCTCTTGTGGGGAAACTCATCTGGTGCTGGGGATGTATTTATCTGGCAGAAAAAAGCTTTACGAAGCATGGCAGGAGTGTTCGATCAGTCTGTTTCCTGTAAAAATCTCTTTAAAGAACTAAAGATAATGACTGTGCCAAGCTCATATATATTTACCTGTCTACTGTATACAAAAGAAAATGTACATAATTATAATGCAAGACACACTGTGCACAGACACAATACAAGATTCTGTTACAAGCTCGACACACCATCAATCAGATTAAGTAAAACACAAAGTAGTTATAAGTATTTAGGAATTAAGTTATACAACATGTTACCAGAAGCTGCTCACAGTGTTTCTTTTAAAAAATTTAAAAGTGTACTTCAACCCTGGTTAAAAGAAAAAGTCTTCTACAATCTAGAAGAATTTGAAATCCATCCCAAAAATGATTTAATATTCTAGAATGTATTGTATTGTTTATTTCCTGTTTTATGAATTATTGTTATGTATATTGCCACTGCCATATTTATATTATTTCATCGTCACTAATATTATAATTGTCTTATGTCCATGTACTCTTACTTTATATATGCATATACTCTCATATTAATATCTATAACATATTGTAGTTCCATGTAATCCCTCTCTATATACATAATTATATATTTACATATATACAATAACAAATATGTAACCAATAACTGACGACATCTATTGCATTGTACAATGTCTAACGATGAATAAATATATTGTATTGTATTGTATTGTATTAACCACTGATCATGGACAACGCTAGTCAAGATTTCTCCGCCATATCATTTGTAAGGAAAGCGAACCAAAAAAAATACTCGATATGTCTAAAATTGAGATTATTTGTGTGGAAATAACGAAATGCCACCTTCAAGAATCCTTAGGAATGCAGAATGTATCAATGTGGAAAATAAGGAAATTAGAGACGTTTGGTGGTTACTGAAATTTTACGGACTCAAGCGTTATTTTTTTGTGTTTTACATTACAGAAGTAAAGGCAAGCAATGACTCATCCACAAGAACTGACCTTGACTTTCCAACAGCAATATCTCCCATGATTACTATGTTTAAAGTAGTGAAAATGTGTTCTCCCATTTTGTAAGTTTCTGCAACAGGTTGAGATAAAAACAAAACATCACGCCCCCCTGCTTCTTCTTCTTCTTCATCATGACCCTTACCGCCGGGTATATGCCAGTTTTGGTCAAAGATCTGGGATGTATAACACTGGTGAGTAGAGGTACAGTGGGATCCATGAGTATTACCGTGCAAATTGTCCATGACTATTTTCATTAACTTTTCTCTTGCACCCTATATGTTTTTTAAGCGATGGATTTTTATATATGCTGGTGCAGAAGTTGTCAACAGTTTTGTTTTGTTTTTTCTTTTAATTCTTGAAGCTCTTATTGGGTCAAATAAAGTGCACGAACATGGTGATGGACATTTATAAGTGCTCGTATTTGCAATTTGCCCGAGCTTCCCATTGGGAATTAAGTTTCATTTTAACTCGGGGTAGAAGATCAGTATAGGATAAACGAAGGGGAGTAGGAAAAAGAGTGTTCTTCGCCTTTTTTGCATATTGGTCCACTAAATCCTGATATATATATTAAGATTGCTATGAGCTTTTACGTACGTAAATTGTACTCGTTGATCATTGTGGCGGAGATTTAATGTAGTTTGTAAGATCAGGGACGGGAGAATGGGCATGCGGTATGCATCTTTCCCATAACGATCGAGTGTAAATAAAACACTCAATGCGTCAGTTAAAATTAGAGTTTTTTTAAATCCCGTTCCACGGGCATAGAGCAATGCCTGTCAGTGGCGCAGGAACGGGTGGTACAGGGGTACATTGTACCCCCCAAATTTTTGAAGGAGGGTACTGTACCCCCGTAAATCCGTAAATCGAGTTGTACCCCCTGTACCCCCTTTGGTAATTTGACAGCAGACGGAAGGTGCTACTGTTAAAGGAACCTATTTTCAATTCACCCAATAAAAAAAGTGTATATTGTTTATACCTTATGAGCATTATCTTTCTTACCACAGAAATTGAATCCATTGGAAACTTATTCTACTATGTTGTGCTTGCTACTACTCATTCACCTGTGTTCTTGGTAACCTTATTAAGGAGATGAAAATTGCTTTAAAATGTGTGTGGAACGATGGAACCATATTTGCTCTCTGAAAATCATGCTGCAGACCAGCGGCGGCTCGTGACTTTTCAAAGATGCGTGCTACAACTGATGCTGTTTTTCATGTACTTATAATGCCCCTACCCCCCCCCCCCCACACACACACATACGTGCCGGCTCTGTGGCCACGAACGTTAAGTGGTCGACTTTCGATCTCGCTATCGAAGTTCCGGGTTGGAGTCTCGGGTATGGGTATTGTTTGTGAATGCCCCTTCATTAATTTCATTATTACAAAGTATTACAAAGAATACCCATATCCGGGCCGAGACTCCAACCCGGAACTTCGGTGGCGAGATCGAGTGCCTTTAGATACAGTGCTGTTGTCTAGATGTTCTTTAACAGCATTGTCTAAACTGCTGACAAAATCAAGGAGCCCTAAAAATACCCCAGGTTTTGAGGAGGAATCTGTTTCATCGTGGCCGGCCACGCAGGGCCAACTCAAAAGCTCCACAGAACTTGATTCAGTCTATGATTTTTGACAAGACGTGGCGATTTTTTTCAACTTGCTCATTATGCGATTCTACATAAACGTGGCTTAACTGCGTTGCTATGTTGACAGTTACGAGAGAGACAAAATTTAACTCATTATTCATGTGCTTTTTGCTTTCACTATGCTTTCTCATATATTCACATAAATGTCCTAGATCTTTTACCCCTCCTTTAGACTACGAATCATTACTTCCAAAAAGTATGCAAGGAAAACAGAATAATGCATTTCGAATTTGACACCCACAATGCCATGGTTCGCTATATTACAGTTTTCTATTAAATCGTCTTTTATGCGTAGCGTTCTTGCCTCCCTTTGCATTTTGCGATAGATCCAAATCTGGCAACGGCCGTCCTAGCGCTTTTATTTCCAACTTTTCTTCAAGTGTTCTTGAAGAGAAAGGTCGCTGCAACAATTCATGGTACACACACACACTCACTTTCACTTCTAACAGCAACAAAAAGCTAATCCTTCACAACAATGACCAGCACTTCACGCGCCACGCGATTTTAACACAATGAACCGCGCGGAAAATTTTCGGGTCTGGAAGCCGGGGAAAAATGACGGTACTCTGTAAGTTTGTTTCTTGACTATTGAAGTGCTACATAAACAAGAAAATATCTAGCATTTAAAAACAGGTAATTTAGATAAAATATAAAATTAGAATTTCCTAAACATAAATTACGTAGCAGAATCCACTTTCGGAAGCAAAAAAGGCACGGATTATAGTTTCAGAGTTGCAATCTTTACAACTTACCACCGAAATAGATTCAAGGCTGAGGGGTTGTGTCAATTCGCGTTCCAACTTTTTTGCAGGTGCTGCAAATGTATACGACATGCTACAAACATTACATAACTCTACACTGATAACGTACAGAACGTTTGAAAATGACATTAAAAAACGTTGTTCTGACAGAGGCAATAGGTTGTCGTAGACTTTCTTCTTATCCTGAGATGGCACACTTACCGTGCTGAGTCGTCCTGTAGCACGCTAGCAGACGATTTTTCTCGAGCGGAGACCCTATCCCCCGTACGCACATTTCACATGTGCACATTGAAATAGATATTGGGGGCGTGGTTTGTGTATGAATGCTCCCTATTGGCTAGCAGACTGCCTCAATGATATAGGATAGGACACTGGCATTTATTTCATTGACTTGTGCGAACACTTTCTGTAAACCACAGACTACAAGCAGAACCATCTAGTGGGAAAAATGCAACGCAATCGGATAGTAATCAATACTCGAAAAGCGAATAGACTTTCTTATTGGAAATAAAAGCGGCAATAATTTTTAAAATGTTGGATGAAAATTCTTATACAATTATTTAATATATTGGGTCGTTTTCAGCTTTTCGTCAGATGCAAACAAGGAGCATTTTTAATTCTTACTTTAAAAATCTGTCAAATCCTTGAGTTGCGCCAAAACCTTAAGCGCGCGGCTGTTTGTTTTGTAAAAAGTTGTTACAAACCAGATATTACATACTGGAAACAACACACGATAAAAAGAGATGAGTTTCAAAAAAGAAAACTAGATGGCAGCACAAGGTGAAAGAATATAAATAAGTCGCTGGAGGATAAGTATCGATTTAGTGAAAGTGAACTATAACAGAGAGATGTAGAAAAGATCAAAGCAATGTATAAAAAGTAGCTAATAGATGGGAAAGGAAAATATAAGTGGTTTAAATCTTTCAACAAGTTCAAGCCTGTAATCAATTGTAAGGCACGCCATAGAAGTACTCAATAAAGAAAAAAAATAGACCAGCCAACCAGAAACTTCTCCATTACAAACCACGCCCCCAATCTCTATTTCAATGTGCATATGTGAAATACGCCCCCCGTACAAATCGAGGAGTGGGGGTGTACAGTATTCATGCGCGGAGGGATGAAAAAGGGGCGAAAACGTGCTGTTGAGATTTTAGCACGGTACGCTACTCTTTGGTACGCTATTCCTTATAGCCAGCGTGAGGGAAATACGTGGCGCCGCTGGTAAATGTTGAGGCTCTTAACATGAGAAGTTTCATTTCACTTTGGGGCTTCATTAAACTTCTTGCATCTGTGAGATTTGCTTTTTTCTTCTTTTCATTTTAACAAATTTAGCAACGTGCTATAGCACGGTAGCACGTATTAAGCAGCCGCCACTGCTGCAGACGAATGCTCCTTAGCGTAAGGGGGGTATACTTTGCTAAAGAAGTGGTCGCATCGATTCGAAGATAAGATACAAATCTTCATCAGAAAAGTATATGACTGACTCTATTTTCTTTTGAATGTTTAAAATGTCATTTTCCGAATCGAAATATTTACACGAACGAGACGAGACACGACAGACCAACTTGGGGGGGGGGGGGGTACAATGTACTCCTGTACCTCACCCATATTTTTCATAACTTTGTAAGATGGTGTACGGAAAACTATACTTAAACCTATATCTTAAGATATTTTTTTCGAAAATAGAGTCCCGATTAGCCTATTTGAGCATGAAGTGAATCTAGAATAAGTTTTAATAACTTCAGAGTGGAAACCGAAATAAAAATAAGCACAAACAAGAACGAAAATGACCTCACCACACAGGAGACGAGATGAGGCTGTGACATCGCGATATCATTCCTAGGTGAAATTAAATTGTTCCTAGACATTTAAACAGGATGCAATTTGCGACTTTATCAGGGGGGGGGGGCATATTTTTACCTAGGTATTAGGGTATACTTATAATTGGACATTAATCTAATTGTGATATCGAATGCAACACAAACACAACGTCATTTTAGGTTAAACCCTAACGTCAAACTTTAAGAAAATTACATTAGTCAGATGAATGAACGACATAAATGAGATTCGCTACAGGTTCCATTGGTTTGGATTGGATGGATTCACAAGGTCTTTGAGTGATGTTTGATTGATTTATTTGGTTTATTTTACTTCGCGTTTCTGCCACTTTTGGCTAATCGCCAGTGGCGTGGCGTTAGATTTTTAAAAATGTTACCGGTTATTAGTAGGACATTTAAGGGAGGAGCCGTAAGACTTGGGCGCCTCCCCACCTCATGCCCCTCCCCCCCAATGTCTTCCAAGTAGTTCATATAATATTAATCTGGTACGTTTGCAATTCAATACTAGATTTTGGTAAAGTTATTAATCAGGAAAAAAATGTTCTCATAAGGACTGAAGTGAAATCGCAAACATTGGTTGTTGACACAATAATACGTAATTTGATACTTACAGAAACATCGAAGGCTATTTATACGGAGATCAATCCGACGACTCTTCTTTGAAAATAGTTATATGATGCTGTGGTCCCGGGTTCGAATCCTGGCTTGGGCATGGACGTTTGTGATGTCTATTCATCAATTTCATCATATCATCACTCATCCCCATCTTCGCAAATTAACCAAAAGTGGCTAATCTAATCGCGAAGATGAGGATGAGTGATGATATGATGAAATTGATGTACACTCACAAATAACACCCATGCCCAGGCCGGGATTCGAACCTGGGACCTCTGACGTCATGGCGCGTTATGCTAGCCCCTCCGCCACGGAGGCCGGCGACGTGGGAATGTGTTTTGGATTTTCTTTGTAGATGCGAAAATCTTTAACTGTGACGCGCACATGCTTTGCTTACATTAAAGTTTACCTTTTCACATAAACGAGAAATTGACATGTCACCCAAAACCACATGTGTGCACCTGCATTTAATACCATCACATACGAAAAGAAACTTTGGCCGGCTATTCATATTGTCTACCATCAATTGAAAAAAAAGTCTTGAGTGTATGACTTTCCTCTGAGATCTGAAGGATTTCGGTTTTGTATATGTAATGATAAAGTGCTTGAAGAGTGTCATTAGGTACAGCTAATTATATAACAAATAAATGCTTTGTCAAATGTTTCACAAATATTTCAAAGTTAGACTTCTTACGATCTGATCGGGAACCATCTCAACTCGAGTTTTTATTTTCTTTTTTAATACAACGCCCTACAGATGTCTGAGAAAATACCAAATACATGGCTTCTAAAAGGCATTGGATGTGGTACATATCTGCCATAAATTGTTTTAAGATATTTTTATGCGTGGCTATGCTACTTTAAAATTAGAATGAAAAGAACTGAAGTGGAACTCCATAAGTATTTTACAGGGTGTCATTTTAATGTCGCCCACGGACCACAGATTCGTATAGAGGACATCAAAACAAACTTTTCTCAGCAACATTTTTCTCGTTTGTGCGTCGTTTCGGCGCTACAGCCGTTCAAAAAAGACCGTTTTGCCGCCTGGATGCTGGCAACCCAACACAACATTTGATCGTATCCGTGACGTAATTTCCTGCGGCGAAACGGCGCACGGCATGGTTGCAAGGAACACACAAATTTTGTGAACAATTATAAACTACCAACCACATTATTAACTGTAAAACGAAGTGACAAACGCGTCCAGTAGACCGAACATCATAGCCTACCAGCCAGAAGATCAGCAATCATCTCAGGGGAAGGGGAAAGTGAATCAACGATATGAGAAATGGTAAAAAAGTATTCAAAATGATGTGTTAATATCGGATTTTGTCCAAGCCTATATGTCAAATATCAACAGCAATAAATTGTATTGGACTTACAGCTTATATGTGGCTGTTTACGCCCAGCTACATTTCAAATATTTGCAAATCTCGTTGCAAGGTTGATATCTACAGGTTTGCGTCCAGATGCCTTGTGGTACATTTATGCTGATAACGGAAGTATCCGAGGTTCACGTTGTTAAATTACGGCTAAAACACGTACAACGACAGTAATAATGTAATGATGAATCAGTAAGGAATATACTACCCTGTTTACAGTTGCAAATTATTACATGTGTATCCTGTGCATAGATAAACACAGTCGTCGGAGAGCTTGTATTACTACTACTTATATCTTTGTATTATCAACCATTTTTACCACTTGCCTCATAATGCCCTGAATGTACATTATATTATGTGTTACTTACCTTTGGAATTTTGAGTTCTTTCATTTCTATTTTGTCATCTGTTCCGATCTGTTCAGTGTGTCACAGACAACTAGTATAAGAAGGACGAAGTGGATAGAGTAAATTATAGATGCCAACTTAGTAACTAGATTTGCAATATTTGACATATAAGCTGAGACAAAATTTGAAATGACCACTTCCACTCGAATTCTATTTTCTTTCTACCATTTTTCGTATCGTTTGTTTACTTCCTGCTAGGTTACAGAACGTGTTTTCTCGTTTTGTTTTACGGTACATAATGTGGCTATGTATACATTTTACATAGAATGTATGTTCCTGGCAACCCTGGAACGCATTGCTTCACGATAAGATATGACGTCACAAATGCAATCAAATGTTGTGTGTGGTTGTCAGCATTCAGGCGGCAAAACGGGCTTTTTTGAACGACTCTAGAGCCGAAATGATGCACCAACGAGAGAAATGTTACTGAGAAAAGTTGTTTATTTTGATGTCCTCTATACGTTTCTGTGGTGCGTGGGCGCCATTAAAATGAAACCCTGTATATTTAATAATGTCGTTTCTATATGCATTGGTTGGGAGATGATTATTTCTGGTTGGGGTGGCTCAAGATCCTCCTGACCTCCTTTAATCTCAACCTGCATTAAAATGAATAGATGTATCTTTGTTCGCAATTTTCACATTTCAAACTCCTGATTTTCCGTTCCGTTAAATTCAAATAAACCCAGACCGAGGTCCAGAGCTTTATATGTTTCAGAATTTCTATCTGGTTTTAAAATCTGTTTTTTTTTTTTAATTCTAAGAAAAACAAAGAAAAAATATTTATGCAAAATATGCATTAAGGCTCCTCCTTCATACATTTGACGAAAGTCGAATCTGAGAAAGAAGAAGAAAAAAGGAGGGTCATGTGGGTTGGTTTTTGCGTGGCTTACTCTGTAACGTATCTCGGACGTAACCGAGTACGTCACGAGATTGGCAGTCTTCACAGTTTGCTTGGGTCTCAGCTTCTACTTCCTCGTAGAGCTCCGACACAGTAAATAGTCCCTAACGAACCTACACAAGTTATGTTAAAGAAACAGCGAAATGATTTTAAAAAAGTATAAAAGATTACCTACACATGGAAACAGATCTTCATATGAGATCGTTGAATGTAGGCATTCGCTGTTTACTGTTCACGGCTGACGGGAGAGCAGTTGGGGTAGGGTGGGGTACCTGAGGGGAAACAAACACAATCGCTTGCAAGGGAGGAAGGACGAAAATGTGTTTGTTGTGAAGCAGTTGAACATCTGGCGCGCAGGCGAGCGAAGAAAACAAACATGAATTATCGTTCTTTTAACACGTAACGAATTTTTCATGGATAGTAAATCCGTAATTTGATGACAAAAGATTCTCAAACATTCATGAAATGGAATAGTAAACACAGCCGCGCTTTCATGTCTTGAATCTTGGATATATCATTATGTGGGAGAGGCAGGGAGGGGAAAGTGCACTTTCTCTCGCTCTCTCTCTCTCTTTCTCTTTTTAATCTTCCATAAAGAGCAATGAAGGGAAAACCGAAAACTGTTCCTATTTTGAACCTACAGTTCCTAAATAGAAATTACAATTTTTGTAACTATAATTGGCTTACGCAGAATTTTGTCTCGAGGTCTTTCAAGTTTGTTTAGATTTTACTATTTATAGTAATAATAATACATTGTTTTTATTATAACATTTATTAACAATAGTAATCTAATAATATGAACTGTTTATTTTTTCGCTGGATGTGACACTAATTAGTGTAAAACGGAGCCCGAATTAAACATTTCTTGAGTTTGCCCACTCAGTGATCGCAACAGGTTCATTGAATGAACAGTGTTCCATAAGTTATACACATATCATTCTGGTCATGCACAATTAACTACACGCATGCTAAAATTGTAATTTTACAACTTTGCTTTTACAGCGAACAACGCTCACACTGGAAGAGTAAAGTTGTGCGTTACTGAATTAGTAGTCTCCCTGTGTATTATTTTCTGCAGATAAATTTTATTTCATGGTGAAGAGTAATGCGTGGGATGATGAGAACATAGTCATCTACACCGCAGAGAACGAGGTAGACTGGTTTTTCTCAAGGTACATTTATTTTTCTTGCATAAGTAAGAGTTTCGTATGTAGACATACCGGGTGGGCCAGACTTAATTAGGCAGTTTTTGATTAGATGTTATTTTTATTTTTTTATTTATTTTATTTGTATTGACAAATGTTAACAATTCCAATAGCTACGCACACACATAAGTCATTGATTTTCAAGATAGTGGTCGACCTTGGCACCATGTAAGTCTACACAGGCTTGTAGACGCAAAGCAACATTTTCATACGCCTTCCTACACATGTTAACCGGAACATTCTTGAACTCTTGAACAATCACCTCACGCATATGTTGCTCACTGTCAATGGGATTAGCGTACACGTTGTGTTTGAGCTTTGAGGTAATCCCAAAGGAAAAAGTCTGGTGGGTTGATGTCGGGTGATCGGGCTGGCCACTCCACAGGTCCTCGATGACCAATCCAGCGATCAACCTCGTTCACAGCATACCGTATGATGCAGCAATCTGTAGCGACAGCCACTGTGGTGTAGCGAAAGCCGCTGACTTTTGCTGCCACCTAACGGGGGGAGAAGGAACTCCTTCCGCCTTACCAGACGCGAGGTGAGTGACCCCTGGAAGCAGGGGTGAAAGACAGGGGACAAAAAGACCACAGAGAGACTCGAGGCATCGTGGAGACAACGACGGGAGCGGTCTCCTTCGGTATTACTCAGTGTTTGTAGTGTAGCTGTAGTGTTCATCTAGAATAAACAATAAGGTAAGACAACATCCTTTGATTTGGTGATTCTACCCCAAAAATCTATCGACAACAAAATGTACTTTCCAATTTTTCCGTGTGCTGTTGGATTGATTGGTTACTAATGTTCGAAAACTGCCTAATTAAGTCTGGCCCACCCTGTATACTATTCCAAATCTTGCTTATTTGAAGTACAAATAACAATAAAAGAAAAAATTCTGACAAACAGGTAACAAATTACTGGGCTACAAAATAATCATACACGGACACAAACAATGAGCTTCTTAAAAATTCATGAACAGCAGCGCACGTAGATACACTATGTAATACAATAAGAACAAATACATGACAACGAAACTCCCACAATAATTGGAAAGCGCCCTGTGTTTCTGTACATTACGTTACATAAGCTAAAAATACTTTACCAACAATTTATATGACAAAATCAATCTCAAAGGTACATATTCTCTGTTGCTATACAAAACGCTTCCTGTGCATTGCAATACATAAACAAGATCAAATTCATGAAGAAATTAGCCTCTAAACACTTACAAAAGTGAAATCTGTTGATGTACGTTATGTGTAGGCCTCCCAGAAATAACCACTTTCAACTATGCCACAAACAGTGCATACGTTACATACAAAGGTTACCTCGTTTAGAAAGATTCTCCTTCTTGATCAGTTTGCCGGTGATTTTTTTCCCCTTCCCATCTGACGCCTTCGCCTTCCTTCTGTTTTGGGCTTGGATTATTCTTGTGGGATTTCGAATCTGCATTGAGCGTGTGTGCCGTGGATCGACAAGTTCTGGTAGTAGACACTCAACATAGAATTGTTGTAGCTGCGTTTCCGTATTATTCTTCCAGAATTGATCATCTCTCTGGATGTATTCTATTTTAACACCTTTCTGTGTCCACAAACCAAAGATACAGTACCTTCTCCGTGTGACATGGAGTTGCCCCTGCACTTGGTAATAATAATTATGTGCGGTGTTCACGATATTGGCGTTAAGCTCTTCGTCAAATTTCCAGAAAGTTACTTTCTTCGTCTTGATGGCATGTGCAGGTGTTATATGTTTGACAGAAAAGGGACATTTAATTTCGATAATGCCATCATCACCTACCAGGCAGTCTGGGGACGCTCCTAAAAAGGGAATGGTGGAGTCAACAAACAGACCGCACGGTGTTACCGTCACGTTTACCTCCTTTTCCACATGTTCAATGGCAGTGAGTTCTTTTTCCCTACGGTACCGCATTGCTTCACAGTCCCAGTCACTGTAGAGTAGGGTTTTGACTAGTTTCTCGCAGCCAGTGTAAGGCTTTCTCTTGCACACTACCCCGAAATGGGATGCTGTGAGTAACTTACGCCTCTCTTGCTTCCAAAGCCCGCAGTTCCTCTGCATTACAGTGCTCCTTTCGAGCTCGTGGCGTTCCTGTTCTGTGCGTGATAACGACTGCAGGAACTCTTGACATCTTTGCTGTAGCATATCAGGCGAAAGCAGGGGCGGCGCGTGCCTTTTCAGTCAGGCAGGGCACATTTTTCTTTTGGGTGGGGAGGGTGGCAGTTAGCCTCTATATTCCTCTTTAAGGTTTTTGAGGGGAGTTCCTTGATATGGAGTAAGTAAATTGTTCGAACAATTTGGAATAAAATTAACATTCTGATCAAGATATCTCTCCAAAGAGCATTAAATACTCACTACGTAGGAATACGAAAAATCAGCAACATATGGAACAAAAATACATGAATAAAAAAAAACCTCGAATACTGACGTCGCTTGCAGTAACTAAACTTTGGGTAGATACTGGAATGATTAGGAAAATGTTACACTGCAGTTTCTCTTCCATTGTCAATGAATTGAAAGGCGTAGATATTAAAGTTTCTACATGATTCAATGTCATATTCACCAAGTATCCACTAATATCAATGACTTAGTAGGAAGATGATGCAGCGTTAAGTTCAGTTACAACACTTTACATTGGCCATGTACCCCCAAAAAGTTCGTTTACACTTACGAAGATATTCTGCATGTCAAGTTGCTGGAACACAGACACAATTACACAAATAAATAAACACGTACAGTAACTATAAAATCTCGAAAAACTAATTATTTCATAAGCGACCAATACGCACAGACGGAACGCAACGCAAACTAACACACTAACTCAAATCCAAATCCGTATTACAATGGGAAGAAAAGAGGAAAGGAGGATCTTTTTGAAAATACGAGGGACTAGTTTGTGCAATAAAAAGTGTTGTCAACTTTTCAGGTCGCCGGAACAAGCGCGAAGAAAAGCATTCGAGGGATTTTTTTCTATCTTATTGCTGCAGGCTGGAAGAACGAATGAACTGCCTACCAAGCGTTGGAAACACTGAACGGTGAATGAGGCAAACATGAATGGGCAGGGCACCTCGTTTACTGCCCAGAGACGGCTACGAATTTTGCGCTTTTCCATTGTGAGGGGACCGTCTCTTGCCTATGCTGTAAATGTTTGGATCAGTCAGTGACGTCACGTCTCCGGGGCAGAGCCGAAATTGGACTCTCTCCAACAGGACGGAGAAATATATTAACCTCGCACAGGGTGCATGCCCTGTAAGTCTGGTTGCAGCAACGTAGGGGTTGAGGGAAAAAACAAAAAAAATATTTACGCGTATATACCGATCGTCTCTTCAGATGAACTTTTTATGTTAAAATTGTTGTGGGGCAGTGCCCTAGTTGCCCTTTATGTAGCATCGCCACTGGGCGAAAGGTCTGATTTTTGGGCATTTGGACCGTAATCCTTGTTATGCGTATTACCAACAGACGTAGGCTCAAGTCGCAACCTCTTTCTGGTTCTGGGATGCTGCCGGTTCTTGGAGAGGCTTAGTCGACGCTTTCGCCTTGACTCTAGCAACTTCGTGAAAAATCCTGGGCTGTTCTCGGCGCACATTTCTTTGTGTAGGCTGTATAATGGAGTGTGTGTGTTATGAGAAACCAGAGCAGCGGAGCATCTAGCCCCGTAAGACCTCTTCAACCCATAGTTCACTCGTTTTCCACCAAGAAACTTTGCTATTATGGAGTTGAACTGTTCCGCAGGGTTGTTGTCTAAGTTCTTGAGGAGAC
This sequence comes from Lepisma saccharinum, assembly GCF_977018435.1. NCBI lineage: Eukaryota > Metazoa > Arthropoda > Insecta > Zygentoma > Lepismatidae > Lepisma > Lepisma saccharinum. The sequence goes on from NC_139240.1 coordinate 55,343,073, forward strand.
TTCTGCAGTGAATTGAGAGTTGACCCACTGCTTCCATGATGAGCGGGTACAGACCGGCTCCCTTTAGTTCGGGAACAATATTAATTTCTTCTGCAGATTTTCCAGAGCAGAAGTAGCCACGCTCAACGCAATGCAAATGTTCACCGAACACATGGCTTGGCCCGTTGATAATATCTTTATACAACTCTGTATGTCGACAAGCAGGTGTCAAACCGTCCTGACTAATACGATGTTTCACGGCCTTTGTCACTGCTCCTCGTAATCTCAGAATGCTGGATCCGATTCGTTTTCTCAGGTGAACATACTTCAGTTTACTATTAGTACTTATAGGTCTCAGTTTCTTACAATAGTTCCGGAGTAAGTGATTAGTACACTCTATTTTTTCCACTGTGACATCGGTGTAAGGTCTGGCATCTAGAATTTTTGCATACACGCTGGAATCCCCATCAGCCACAAGAGTAGCAAACTTCACACCGTACAACTCCAAACTTCGTTTAAAGCCCTCCACAATTATATCCGACTCCATGCTCGTGGATGTTTCCGTCCAGTTCTTGAAACAGCGATGCTGCCGGACTACCTCATTCCTTGACGCTGCCCTGGCGCACATTGTGCAGTACTTGTTTCTCACCCCGATATAAAGCACCTTCTTAGTGTGGAAGCCGACGATGGCGGCCTGTGGAACACAGAGTAATGTAATTATTCACATGACGATTCGTACACTTACTAACAGTAAATACATTACGAATTTCGTAGATATCTCAAAATAGCAATTTCAAGTGTTTAAAAAAGTAAAATAACACTTCCATCTTTTGGTGCCATTTTCTCAAACAAGCCATTTTTTTAACATGTTAAATTATGTCAGATTGTTCTTACGTACATGAATATTAACCATGCCAAATTTTGTAATGACTACATGTCTCCATAGCTGAACGGTTGACCATTTGTCTTCTTTACTTCAAATCATAAATTGTTAACGTTAGTTTTTAATTTTCCATAAATTTTTAGAGAAAATGTACATAATTTCCATACTAAAAGTTTCAAACAAATCTGAGACTAAAATGTGAGACATAACTAATATGAAAAAAAACTTATCTAATTACATTATACCAATGTCTATCCCAGTGACACAAACTTTAAATTTATCAACACAGAAAATTAGACTGATATTTCATATCTAACTGACCAGAAGATTCAGCCCTATAATTAACACTTAATCCAGCAACACTCGATCTTCTAATTAAATAAAACACCTTTTATAAACTGAAAAACTTTCTTGCAGTTGCGTGCTTATACACGCAAGTAGTTGTATTTGTGGTGGGGACAGCGCCCGAAAGTATGAACCCCCCTCGAGCAGATTTGCTTACACTTAAAACAGGCTCAACATGGCCATATGAGCTTTTTGCTCTAGTGTGGAAACCCCGTCTAATCCAAGATTTTTGTAAAAAAAGCCCTCAGGAATTTCTCGGAAAGTATGAACCCCCTCAGATTGATGAGGCTACACTTATAAAAGGCACTTCTGTGAGATTGTTGTCCATAAACCTGTCAAAAATATGCCCCTCTTGTGGCCATACTTAAAACTAAGCCACACACACACACACACACTGGTTTAAGTTCAATTGGATACCAGGCTCAATTTGTTTATCTAATATTAAAACAATGTAATTCTTCTAGAATTGCTCCGTGACTCTCTCATTTCTTACATCATAAACATATGATTTTTCACCTATGAGAATAACACTACATATGGTGTCATCGGGTAATGCCTCGTGGAATTCACAGATAATTTTAATGTTTGTCCTGTCATTCACCACAACTTGTTTCCTTTTTGAAGTGTTGATGACAAACATGGGTCTCCGTGCCTTGAATTCATCTGGTGTGTAATACATGTCAGTATTGCCAGTAGTGACCCTTTTGAAAGCCGAAAAAGCCTCATATAATTTGAGGAAATCATCCTTGGACATGTCTAAATTATAATTTTCTCTAGGAAAAACCTCATTTCTGCCATTTTTAAGATATATGTTCTTGATGTTGCAGTTATCAAATTTACTTGAATTTTTTTCCTGATTGTTGTGTCTTCCAGTCTGAAACAATACCACCACAAAATCCGGCATGTCACATTGTATGCTGGAGAATGAATTTGTAGCATCAAACTCATAATAGATACCAGAAGCGGGCCTCTGTACACATTGATATGTATAAAATTGCAGAGGAATGTGTGGATTTTTTAGGATATCAGCTTTGTATTTAAGAGCATAGCTGGCCTCATATTCAACAACAGGGATTCTTAGCTCCATAGTCTGAATAATGCACTTGCCTGCATCTGGTAAGGTATTAGGCAGAGCTTCCCCGGTAGAGTTTATTGTACTGTACCTCATCAAAGCATTATTATCATTGGCAGCTCTTCTAAATGTAATTCTTAACCCACCCTTCCACATGATATCTTTGTAATCTGAGAAGAATCCTGGCAACAGGCGCATCGGGAACAGCACAGTGTGGTTCTTAGATAATATCTTCTCACCAGCCTCAAATCCGCCTATTCTGTAGTATGAAGCCTCGGTTTTGGATAATTTTAGTGTGGCCAAAGCTGTGGAGGTAATGCCGGGATAATCCACTCTGTTTATAACAACACCATGCTTTCTGATCTCAATTTCAGAGAACAGATGCGGCACAAAATTGTCTACCAATCTTATATTTGAATTTGCCGGATAATCTGTTAAATCGAGCTTTACAACATCAAATTTGATGTATAGATCTGCTCTGTGAGGGTGTATAAAGCCGTCCCCTACATCGAGATCAACCTCGATTTCTGTGTTGGGTTGATTTAAATTTGCAAATGTCCTCCTGTTTGGGGGGAATGATTGTAGCTCATAACTCTCAATATTTTCCATTGTATGTATTTTTATTTAAATATTAATCTCTATGATTGCAGTTGTTGTGGCTCCAGCAAAATCAACTAATTCTTCTTTTTCATTAGTGACCATCAATTCAATGTAATCTATTCTATTATGGCACACAGGAAAATATAATGTTGGGGATGGATTGTAGATGATGGGCTCCATAAATTCAGAATTAGGTTTGAATGTTGCAATGATGCCGGTTTGTTTGTGAGTGCCTATGCCATTTGATTTGGTGATCATACCCTCGGCCACATTACAGTGAATATTCAGAGTCTCTATGGCTAAGAATTTAGGTATATTAATAGCAGTGTGTTTGATGGCCGCTTCAAGTTTTGTGTTGTTCTCAAATCCTAACAGCTCTCCTATAGTACCCAGATCCACTGTTTCTGTAGCAGATACAATCTCTACCCTGTGAGTGACAGAATTTTGACTTAACACTACACCTCTGGGTAATTGAGCATTTAGAGTGGACAGATTATATTGCCCTGGAGTGATGACAATTTTTTGATCCCCTACTGCAATTGTGTTGTTGTGGTGTGTAATATTGGGGATCAGGTACATGCCGTAAAATGCCCTGAGAGCTATTGTTTTGGGATACACTATGTCATCATGCAATTTGAGTTTCAATATTGAATTTTGGCTGGTGAGATGGAATACCCCCATGATGTTTCAGATACCACAAGGCTTTTTGAAAATCTTCAATTGATGGTTTATTTATTTGAGACATATATCTAAGAACAGATAAACACAAATGTCCGCAATTAACATCTTTGAAGTTTTGAACACGGGTATTATTGTAATAAAGATTAGCTGATTTTAAATATTTTACTAAATTTTCAGGTGGAACACCTTCAAATGAATCAAACACAAATGCCTCATTGTTTAAATATTTAAGATAACAGATCCAGTGAGTGCCCTGATTTTTGTACTTATCCAAATTAACAATGCCACACTCTTTGTTGAGTGGTTGTTCTGGTAAAGAATCAGACATGTACACACCCCTAAAATTTTTGATGCCCAGTGGCTTGATTAAAGCTTCAATATCTTGGTTTGTAAGCGGCTCTTGTTTTTTTTAAACTTATTCATGGCTCTCTTAACACCTTTGCCTTTTTTCTCCATTGCCAGGTTATGGCGCCTCTGTTCATCTAATTCTGCCCTATTCTTCTTGGCATCTATTACTGTTTTTGCTATGGCAGCTGATCCCCCAGCCAAGCTCCCAACAGCCCCGAGAGCTGCTAAGATGGCAGGGATAGTAAATATGAATCCCCCCACATGTGATTTTTTTCTAGATTGCTGTAATTTTTTTAATTGGGGGGTGCTAAGCAACAATTTCATACCATGCCCCTTTGCAAGACAAGAGCTTTTTTTCTTCCGCTGCTTTTTGGTTAAAAGACTGTCAATAGTTTTAAGAGATTTGAGACCTGCATAAGGTATTTGATACATAACACCCTTGGCCTTCATTGTAGGTTTATTATATACATATTCACAACCCCCACCCCAGTTTTTGTTTGGTGCTCATAGCTATGGTGGTTCCCAATGCTGCTATTTTTTCACTTAAAGAAGCATCTTTGCTTACAAATCTGCCAAATGCAGCCTCTTCTAATTTCTTGTCTGCAACATGTCTCTTGTCAAGATCAGAATGTGTGTTGTATGCTATGTCATGGTCTCTACAAGCAGCATCTAGGGGATTAACACCAGGGTCACCTCTGTTTAATCTATGGTCCAATTTTGTGCCGGGACCACAATACTGATAGCCTGGAATGTGTAGTTCAAATGGCAGCTTGTTTATAATGTCATTAACCAACCCCCGACCCTCAGAAATATTCCAAAATTTAGGTGGTAGAGTATTAATAATTTTTATAAGATATCCAATCCCCTTAGGGTCATTTACTATAAAATTAGACAATTTTGTGCTTATCATGTCCATAATTCCAACCTTTTCATTGTAAAAATTGTGGTTCCCAGCATTTTCCTCCCCAGCTATCACCAATAACCTGTCTACAAGTTTCCTGACATCATCAACCCACACAAATTCTTTAGGCAGGGTGTTGTATTGTTTGATTCCACTGCCAGTCTTGATCTGTGACCATATGGGCTTGATCAAATTGTTGTATTTTGCCCCACTGCTAGACTTGACTCTTTTTTGTGTGGGATCATTGTTCTGGTATAGAGCATCTGATTTTATTAATATTTCTTTGTAATGTTCATAATCTTGATCTGTATAGCTGCCAGGCCTTTTCCTAGTCATCAATTCCCACAACCCAGGTGTGCCGGGGTACTTAACAAAAGCACCTTTTTCTCCGAGACGAGATTCTGAATAAACAATCAGATCATCCCCCATAAAAGTTACTCTGAAATTACCAATTCTATGTATGATACTGCCATCAAGCTCTGTGTCAGCATATAAGCCAAAGACCTCATCTTTATTGTCTTTAGGTGTGGTTAAATATTTTTGAGCAAGAAGACCCAATTCAATAGGATCCTGAGTAGCTTCAATTCTTCTAGGAGCAATAGGACTAGGTGTATGAATACTGGAAAGTGGGGTGATTGGATAATCTAATATGTTCCTGGCAGCTACAGGTACGAGCTCTGTGATCAAATTTTGATTCTGCTCTGTAACAGTTTTGATATTCTTACCTAAATTATTAATAGCATCAATTACAGGCTGTTCTGTTTGTTTGTGTTTTTCATAAATTCCACGGTTCTCTGATTTCCATCCCTTAAATCTTTTTACAAGATAATCTCTTAATTTAAGATCATCAATGATTGGCCTTTTCATGGTTATTTATTTATGTCTCAACGTCTAGAAAATCGTTGATTTTATTTCTGTATTTGCCACTATTGGGTGTTCTTGTCATATCAATTGTGACAAACCCATAACTGTCCTGGTTCCAGCACCTGCTGCAAAACTTGGAAAAATCATTGTAGCTCAAGTCCCCACCTACATATTCATCATGTATGTGTTTGAGGTTGGTATGATCTTGATGAAACACACATATAAAATTGCTGTTGTCTCGGATCAGTTGCTTCGGTATTTTTGAAAAAGTCTGTGCCAGGTAGAAGCAATCAATGTTTTTGTGTCGGCCCTGTGTAAAAAAATTTCTAACCTTGTTTTGATTATCCAGTATAATGTCATCAAACACAACAACAGAATTATCGAGACATTCATGAAGTGGCTTAACATCTGGTTCAAAAGTGGCTATATCCAATCCATCATATAGCTTCATCAGCTGCTGATATTTTAATTGTTCCAAGCTCTTAGAGAAGATATACAAGTGCCTGTTTTTCCAGTCTAACCAGTTGGGTGCCAATAAAAAATTATCAACCATTAGTGTAGTTTTACCACAAGCAGATGGCCCAACAATAAGACATCTAATATTTTCAGGCAGCAACTTGCCATTTCTCTTATTCTGCTGTTCAGGTTCTGGCAGCCTTTTTATAACATCCCAGGTGCTCATATTATTATTTTGTTTGCATCGATCCAGCTGTTTTCCGGATGACCTAGCCATTTGACAAGTAACTTGTTGCCTTTTCTGCGGATGATTTTTTCTATGAGATATGTGTCAGGCTGTTTAGTTTTGCTGAGCTCTTGTTCATAGAATCTGCCTTTGAGAATTTCTCCTCGATGATCCTTTATTATATATGTGTTAAGGGTCCCAGGTTTAACTTGAACCACTGTAAATAATTCGGTGCTCCAGTTTCTTGTAAAGCCTCTTTTGAATAAGTGCTTATATTTGCTGATTCTCACTTGATCGCCAATCTTGTATTTGGCCCTTCTTGTTGTTGGCTGGTATCTAGGATAATAAACAGTCCTGATCAATTTTTGCTCATCAGATGAAGTTACTTCAGAGGGTTTCATGTTGATTGTGGAATGGACCGAGTTGTTATATTTATGTAGAAGTTCTGGAAGAATATTAATCCATTTATAATTACCTTGGAGGGTAAATTGTTTATACATAAGATTTTTTAGGGTTTTGTTGAATCTCTCTACAATTGAGGCTTTGAGATCACTGTAACTCGAGTAATGTTTTATTGCCTGGCTTTTAATAAATTGTTGGAACACTGAATTATAAAATTCTTTGCCATTATCTGTTTGCAAATAGCGCGGTGATCTTCCACTCTGATTGATGATTGTCCTGAGGGCTTCTGTAACACATTTTCCAGTCTTGGATTTGAGTGGCAGAGCCCAGGCAAATTTTGAAAATGTGTCTATTACAGTGAGTAGATACTTGTAGCCCTTGTTGATTTTGTCTAAGTTTTTCAACTGCCCACTTGCTAATTCAATCAAGTCGCTCTGCCATAAATCATCTATGCCTTTTGTGACTACTGGCAGTCTCTTAAAATTATGTCGGGCCTGTCTGTGTAATTCATCAACAATAATTTGTCTAGACATAATATGTAAACAAGAATATTGCAACTATAGGGTGTTCAGCAGCTGATACTGCAGGATTTTCTAAATATAATTTGTCCCCTATTTGTATTTTAAATTCCAAAGTGCCATCATCTTCAGTATAGGCTGTTTCTAATGTATTGGGGTCTGTAAAATCCTCTAACTCTACACTGGTGATTTTTGGTTTGTTGTCAGCATTTGTTATTGATAAGGTGGGGTAGTGGTGTGCCTGTGGTTGAAGCCAATATTTGATCTTGATTGGTCTCAATGTGCCCCCAACAAAAAACTGGTAATAAAATTGTGCAGGGGACAGCATATATATTTTGCCACCTGGTGTAAATGGAGAATCATATTCTTTGTTGGGGATGCTGTACAATTCAAGAATTACTGTATGTTTTGGATTCTCGATTATGCCTGTTATTTCCTTTTCTGCTGTGAGCAATCTGCTTGTTACAGATTCAAGGTGCTCATTGATGGTCCTAACAACATCATCATGGCCTGGCTTGATCTTTATGTCCACAACAAGTTTCTTGTATTGTTGCACAATGTCTTGTAGCTGGGTGGCAAAAACAGACAGAGCATTTGCTTGATTGGATTCCATGGTCCCTAGCTGTTGCTTGATATTAGCTACAATTTGTTGCAAATTTTCAACAACTGCCAATTTTGAATTTTGAGCAGTAAGATCATGGACCTGTCTTCTGATATCCTCAAACAGGGCATGCAGTTCATTAATATGTTGATTGGTTGGTAGAGTGGCCACTGTCTGAGTGAGTTGTTTGATCTCTGTCTGGATATTCTTGATATCTTCTGATTTCAATATGCGATTCACTGCCCTCTTAATATTTTTAAGTTCCTGTGATGTGGGCAGATTTGATACAGTATTTTGCAAAGATTCAAGTGCCAATTTTACATTGTTTAATTCAGAAGCATCAGCCACATTTTGCATAGCATTTTGGAGCAGGGCTATATCTGCTTGAGAGGGTGTTGATTGTTGTAAAATTTCAAGCTTTGTTTGGATATCATCGATCAAGTGATGAAAATGAGATAGTTCAGATTCAGTGTTGAGGTTTTCAAGCTTTGTGATCTGTTGCTGGACACTGACAAGGGTATCTACAATCCCAGGCAATCGGGATTCTAATACATTTGCCAAATCATTTTGCACTGCTGCTATTGTACCTTCAAGATGGGTTATGGTACTTTGAATTTTTCCAAAATCTTCATATGTTTCAAGTTGCAGCTTGATATTGGCAACACTCCGAGTTATTGCATTCAAAGCATCAGAAGATGGCAAGTTGTTCATAAAATTTTCAAGTGTCTCAATTTTTCCTTTAACCTCGGCTATGGCATTGTTCAGAGGGTCCAGATTAGGTATTTGGAGTGACTGAATCTGTTCTTTTAGAGTGGAAATCACTAGATCAAAATCTTCTTGTGATTTTATGCTTTTGACAATTGTTTGGAGCTGTGTCTGGACATTATTTATTTGCTCTTCCAATTGCTGTTTCAATTGCTCAGAGTTGGTGGCCTGGGTCTTAAATTTGGCTTGAAGAGCTGCTACAGTTTCTTCTAAACTTTGAAAATTATCCAATGTTGCCAGATCAGTATATTTCTGAAGCAGCACTTTGAGTTCTGAGTCAATTTTAAGAAGAGGGTCCATGCATTGTGATTGTAAATTTGTAATTTCTAATTGAAGACTGGCATTGAGTGTGGTTTGTAAAGCTTGTAAATCACTTCTTAATTTCTTGACTCTGACATCAAGCATCAGAATCTCATCACTGTGATCTTCATGCCTTGTATGGCCAAATATATCATTAGGCATTTTTGTTTTAGTGGTTATTTATTATAGAGTATCTGATTCTTAATTCTATAAAAAAGGGTATAAGCTTGTCATAGGATCCAGGGACCTCAATATATAAGCAGTCACCAGCAGAAACAGTATATACAGTGCCAGAAATCATGTTTGAGTGCTTAATTCTATAAATATTTCTCCCTACTGAAATCTTGACATCACCCTCAGGGGTTGTAATAAATTGCAATTGACCACCTACAGGTAATTGGTAATGATTTAAATTATTGTTAAATATGTACAATGTTTTACCTGTTTCATCATCAACATCTGTAAGTATGCTGTTCAGATGAATAATTAACAAGCCACTCAGTTTAGACAGTATATCAGGAGAGGGTTGTGGTGTTGGCAGGTCCATAATACCTTGTTTTTTAAACCCAAATAAGTTCATAGGCATGTTTATTTATTTCAAATCATGCTCTGTGATTGGGCATTGTTTGCCATTTTTCAAATCACAATGCCCCCAAGGTAAAGTATGTATGCCACATGATAAAATGCATCTCTTATCATCATGTGGGTCCAGAGCCACTTTTCTTACAATATTTGAAGTCAATAAGTGATCCTCACTCTGAATTCTATTTTCTGATGTTTTGATTGAACTCTGGGATTTGAGGCAATTTTCATAATCTTCAAATTGAAGATCTTTTTCAACAGTTACTTTACCAATACCCTTGGCCTTTTTGGCAACAGCGCCACTACATGTTTCAAAAGTGTACATCTTGGCACTTAACCCAGCAAATTTCACAATAACATCACCAAGTGTCTCATCTTTTAACTTGCCGGGCACCTTTTTGTTGTGGGGTTGAATTCTTGTATGTTCACTGGTATCAAAATATTGAAACAATTCAGGCTGTGACATATCTTGATAAACATCTTCTGTTTTAATATCAAGAATAAAACTATCCGTGTCCATGTACAATAATTTTACACGATCACCATAAAAAGGTTTCAACACCTCATAATACAATATTAACATATGTAATTTGGCCAATTCCAATATTGCAGCCCCTACATAAATAGGTTTATCAAACTTAATCTTTGTTTTCTTCATGTTGAAAAGTGCCATGTGCTCATCATAAATTCTTCTATAATTGAAATTAGGCTTTGCAACCAATTTTTTGCTCCGGCTGGGGTCAGTAATTATTTTAACATCGGTATGTTTTCTGACATTTTCAATAGTTTTGCCATACACTGAATTCACCATCAATTTAAACAAGCCCTTATCAAATTGGCTCTTTGCAGATGTTCGAAGCTCTGTATTTGTATCAATGTATGGTTTCAACCATCTTGAGTGCCTGAACCTTAAGACTTTTCCAACTTTGGTCACTTGAACACCATGTTTCATCAGGAACTGGAGGTTTTTGTAATATATGACATAGCCTTGTTTCGGCTCTAGAGTCATCATGAGCTTCTTCTGTTTAGAGCCAGGTGAGCACTGAACCTCGGGAATTGGGGGCAGATCAGAAAATTTATTGTGCAAATGATCTGGAATTATCAGATCAACCTCTAAGAAGAGGCCATACTCACTGTCATCAAAGTCCTGAAGATCCTCAATATTGAAATCTTCAACCCACTCAAGCCCTGCATATGGCAGTTTTTGCATCATGGCATGACCATAGAGGCTGTTGGCATCTACATACAGTATATAATTTGATGGCCGTGCTGGATCATAATCAGGCAGCATAATATGCTTGTTATTTGCTCTGGCATATCTCTGGGAACATTGCACCATCCCTCCTCTTATGCATTTCTCCATAAACAGATACGTATCTTGATCGTGGATCAGATCCAATTGCATTTTGGTGTTCAAAAACGTTGCGGCCCATGCTAGGCCCGGGGCACTGTAAAAATATATTGGGTCCAGTTTATAATTTTGCATGGAAGATTTTCTGAATGCCTGCAGTATATCAGCTAAGAGGGTCACATCAAGTTTTACATATGCCATGTGATAATCACCAAATGTCTTGCATTTTAAATTGTTCCACATCAATTGGGCATGGTGATAATCTTCATCAGTGATTCCAGATCCTCTGATTCTGCTGTAAAACTCTTCTTGTGGTGGCAGGGAACACTCATCAAATTTAGAAAAATCTGTGACATAGTCATATGGATATACACCCTTCCGCCTAATTAATTTCAGGTCCAGATTTGGAAACATAGCACGTGTGATTTTGAATTGATCATCAGATAATTGATTTGCCAGTGTAGGCAGGCTAGCCGATAAAAATCTGTAAGAATCAAGAAATCTTATGTGAATAGGAACACCATCAACTTTAATTATCTTGCTAATAGATATATATTTCTCATCATTTTCATCTAAAATATTTAAATTCTGCTTGTCAAACCCCTCGTACCTGATCAGATGATGGAAATCATAATTGGATGCTCCATGGCAAAATATGGGGATAAATTTTGGTCTCTTGATCTTAATATTACAGCTATTACACAGGGCCATTAAGAATTTACCATCTGTATGAGAATGGTGATGAACCTTGATATTTGTATCTGAAAATTCACAATCACATACCGGGCATTTTTCTGCTTTGTTGAAATCTTCAATCTGTTTCTCTGTTAAAGGCAACATGGGTTTTGATTTTAATAAGATGTTAGATGCTATGTCACGGCACTCATTTTCTATTCTATGTGCAAATATTTTGATGGCATCTGGTCCCATGTATAAGCACGGCTCACTAGCTACACCATCCCGTATAACTGTATAACAAAAACTGGAAGGTTCATGTAGCTGGTATGATGTACTTGAAGATTCTTCGGGATCTGGATTGCAGAATGCAAAAGGATTGAGGTTCGATTCAAAATCACAGACAATATATACTGGGTGTTCCAAGAAGGCTTCAAACTTTTTGAATTTGCAATTTTCACTTGGATTGGGCATCACCATATGAACAGGTTTATGGTTGCCACAGTATTTCAGATGCTCAATTAACTTGTTTTTTGCAATTTCTACACTCTCTTCACAAACACCATTCACCATTTTTCTACCATCAAATACAGTTAAGCATCTTCTGCACAACTTAAATATTTTTTTATATTTGTCTAGTTGTGTACTCACTAAAGCTTCAAGATTATGTATCAGAGTATAATGATATGTGCTATCTCCTTCAATTAAGAGCAGATCAATCGGAACAGCAGATTCATCATCAAGTGTACTGATTCTGAGAGGTGCTATCGGGCAATTGCCAGTAGAACAAATAAATACATTAATAGATAATTGTTTGCCATTGATGTGCCGGGCCCTTTTTTCAAATTTATCAATATTCTGAACAGACATTGGATATTCTAAACCCTCCATTGCCTCGTCAAAATCATGTTCATGTTGCTTGTAATAAGTTATTCTCTGAGGATCCCTTGAAACTGGATACAAAGCAGCTAATATACACCACAAAAAGCATTTCGCGTCATTATTTTTTATATTGACCACGGCTCTTTTGTTTTTGATATTAGCAGGTAATGGCAGATATGTAGATCCTTGTAATGGGCTGAATTCAGAAATATTAACATATAACTTGTGCGGAGAGCCGCATAGGCTCCATCCGGACTCTTTTGCAGCAAATTCAGAGTGTTTAATATTCAATTGTTCTATCAACCTGCTTATTATTGTGTCTGAATTTGTATTTGAATATACAGGTACAGCTTCTGTTAAGTGGGGATGTATAAATTTTGTGCCGTTTGGTTTCTTATATTGTGTAAACAATTTAAGGGAGAGCTTATAAGAGCCATTTTGTGCATTTAGAATTGCCTGCAGATCAGAATTTATACTGTTCAAAAAATTCTCAATGCTACATCTTGGCTCTGATACAAACCGGTAATCCCTAAGTTGGGCATTAAAACTGTTATGGATAGGTTCATAGCGTGGCTGCTTTGCTGCTCTGGCATTAAGAGGTGCTTCGTGCCTTCTTTTCAGACCAGATGTGGATGGTTGTATTGATGACTGTACAGAGCAAGTATCTTTATGTATATATCTGAAGTATTGCATGCTGTATTTTCTATTGCATTTGGGGCAAATTTTTGTGGGAGTTCTGTATTTGTCCGGGTTACAAATTTTTTGGTGCTTGGCCCAATTGGGGCTAGATATATTCTTATTGCATTGATTACAATATTTTTGACTTGGCATTTTTGTTGTTGTTTATTATATACAATTTCCTGGGATTCAAATCAAAATTCTATGCTGGATCAGTTGGGTTGAGCTGTGTGCTTTGTGTGTGTGTGTATGTGTTTATGTGTGTATACACTTAATATTTTTGGCTTTGGTATTTATATACAATTTCTTGGGATTCAAATCAAAATTCTATGCTGGATCAGTTGGGTTCAGTGCAGACAAAAAAAACTGCATAGCTCTATGTCAATTAGTTCTTGAGATTTTGTATTTAGGAACCACTTTGGCCCCCCTGCCAAAAATTGGCTTTTATTGCATCAGTGTATATTGTCTCTATGATCTTACTTGGGTTATTCCAGTACAGACAAAAAAAACTGCATAGCTCTATGTCAATTAGTTCTTGAGATATTAATTATTTTGTATTTAGGAACCACTTTGGCCCCCCTGCCAAAAATTGGCTTTTATTGTATTAGTATATATTGTCTCTATGACCTTACTTGAGTTATTCCGCCAAATTATATGCTTCAAGTCTCCTATACTTTGGTGGAGCCTGTTCAGGTTCTGCCCCCCACTTGTGGGTTCCACTGCCGATCCAGCAATGGTGAAGAATCTGCACTGTGCCCTGGCTTATATAGATTTACAGAGCCAATCAGAAAACACCACATCATCACATTATGTCATAACCATTTAATCAATTAATATTGCACAACATGATGCAATAGAAGTGTGCCGGGAAGTAAATATGTATGGATGTGGGTGGGGGTGTGTTGGGGGTGGGTGGGGGTGTGTTGGGGGTGGGTGGGGGTGTGTTGGGGGTGGGTAGGGGGTGGGTATGTGTGGGTTGGGGTGTATTCAGAAACATGAGCTCTTCTCTAATATTTTTGCTGAAGTATTTTCTTCTGAGCGTACATCCCGTTTTCTGCTGAGCGTACACGCAATCCAATACCGCAGCGCCATACCCCCAGCGGGGCGGTGGAATTGTCTGGAACTAATCAATTTTGTAAAGGATCGCTGCGCCGCTCCAAGTATTGATCTTGTACCTCGGGGCTGCCATGCGCACACATCGTTCAAGAATTGATCCCATACCCCTTGGTGCTGCCCCATCCTACAGCGCCGCGCCATGCTCTGCGGGAATCTGAGGAACTTGCTCAAATATTAATCCCACCTCGGTGCTGCCAGCGCCGCAAAAATCTGAAGAACTAATAAAAATTGTTGAAAATAATAAAACTATTTGTTTTCCCCCAGCAAGGTAGGAATTGAAAATCAATATATTGATTTCCTAGCACGGGAGCTATTGAGGTCTGGGACATCATATAACGAACCTACCGCGGGTCCCCTGAACAACATACTGAAAATTTGGGATAATTTTATTTCTCTGATATCTTGAGAACCATAAATCCTAGAGACATGGGGTTTGTTGCTTTGGACTCAGCATGGCAAGATGCAATTTTTTGGTCTCTATAAATTTTTCAAAATATCTTGTTGTTTTTTAGATCTTGAATAACTCACCTATTTTTCAAGATAGAGGCATGGGGGTTGCATATTTGAATTCTGGATGAGATTTAGAATTTTTTTGAAAATTTTAAATTTTTTAAATTTGAGATTTTTCAAAAACTATTATTACTAGAGACTTGAAATTTTGTATACACATTCTACTCGAGATTCTCTATATTTTATGTCTCTATAATTTTTCTGATATATGCAATAGTTAAGCTGTAAATACCTAATTTTTATAAATAGAATTTTCTGAAAAATACAATATTAACAAAATTTTGAAATCTATACATGCTAGGGCACTATAACAGTTATTATACTTAAGATATCATACAATATCAAGAGGGGCATATTTTTGACAGGTTTATGGACAACAATCTCACAGAAGTGCCTTTTATAAGTGTAGCCTCATCAATCTGAGGGGGTTCATACTTTCCGAGAAATTCCTGAGGGCTTTTTTTACAAAAATCTTGGATTAGACGGGGTTTCCACACTAGAGCAAAAAGCTCATATGGCCATGTTGAGCCTGTTTTAAGTGTAAGCAAATCTGCTCGAGGGGGGTTCATACTTTCGGGCGCTGTCCCCACCACAAATACAACTACTCACGCAATACATTATTTCACATAATACTTTATATATATTCGTTTTCAAAATCAACAAGAATCTCATAGAAATAGAAAAGGAACAAAATGTGCATAATGACGAATTCGCAGTTTGGCAGTTTGGTATATGTCCTGCCTGAATTGAAATGGAAGGCACCTTTAGTATTTTTTAACACATCATTACCTGTTCTTATATATAGCTGATTCTTTGGCTTGTAGTGTGCCAAAATACAATCTGTGAGCCTACTACGATTACTGCTACAACTTTTCAAGAAAACGTTTAAACCTACTGAACTTTGTTACTTTCTAATTGTACTTACTGCGCGAGACATGGAGTTGTAGTTACATCCATATGAACGCTTGGCCCAACTACCGTCAGCCACCACAGTGAGCAGAGCCACTCCATCGCTGTCAACATCTCCCCTCTCCACAGCCAAAGCGATTTCCTCATCCACAGCTGCCTGCATCTCTCTCATCGCTGCTGCTTCCCACCCGTCGCTTATCTTCTCATGGTACCTGTCGTAAGTCACATTAGACATGCACGGAACGTCCAGAGCTGCACTGAATTCCTGAAGCTGGGATAATCCAGTACCAATTGCCATCGCCCCACAAACTGCTGCTGTATTCACATCCATTCTCATTGTATTTGGGTTGTCCGTGGACACTTTGAGCACTGAGTTGCACATACGACATCTAAATTTTATATCACATTTGTATCCCTTTCTGGTTTCTCCAATGATGTCCATATCACTGAGGGTGCACCCATATGGTCCATGATTACTTAATCTTTGCATTTGGCCTATGAAATAGCCGATGTCTACCAACCTACGACCTGTGAGTGTGAACGAGTCATTACAGTTGGGCGTGGTGTCCTCGGTACACAGGGTATTTTCAATATTTTCTTCGTGATCGTGAGCGACTGTTCCGTTCGTGTTCACCCCACACGGCTTGCTGATCGGGAGGGTATCTGACACCCTTGATTGGAGTTCAGTCTGAAGTGTATCAGCTGACACATGTCCAGTCACCTCCATTATTATTTGGGAAGCAGCTTCATCTTCTTCACTCATTTCATTGATATCGCTTTGTTGAGCAGTAGTCTTCTCCTTCATAACCCTACGAAGAGATGGAAAGATGTGATTTTGCATACAATTGTAAAATTTTCTTCCTGAAATAATTTATTCGTTTCCAACAAAAATCTATCGAAATTAATGTCTCTTGAAATTTGAACGGACTGGTACCATCCAAAGAAGACAGAGCTTTTATAGGGTATGCAGGTATCCACACTTTCTTGACTCATCCATAGGCGGAGGTGGGTAGTCGGCACCACGCTCCGGCCGCCTTCACACTCTGATGCCC